>NC_041387.1:53687524-53710873 GCF_002162155.2 Triticum dicoccoides
CAGGATTTGGGTCCTTAGAAGCGTTGAGCGCAAGCGAAACACCCACTGGGCCGGTTGGCGGCAATCCGGCTTAGCCGGTTGGCGAGTAGCTGGTCATGTGGCTACTTATCTGATGAGCGACGGGCTGGGTTGATCGACCCGGTGGCCTTTGACTTAGTGTATGAAGCGTAAAGGAGCTTTGGCCCGTTGTGCTTGCCCGCCGACGGCCAAAGCTGGATCTGCGGTTTTAGGGCGAAGTGGGGGGGGCGTGGCGTCCCAACTTTATCAGGAATCACTAAGTGAGGTGGCGGGGTGGCGACCGAGCCGGCCTGCCCCCAAGCCCCCGGGTCGAGCGAGTCGGACCGGTGGCCGGGTTCAATGGTGAAGTGATGCAGAAAAAAAGGACGCAATAAATTGGTCGACAAAGGGCAGCTCCCGAGTCTCGCTCGGGGACCCCATAGTTTTATGCATTTAAAAAAGGCGACGATACATACACTCATGCGGCTAACTGTAAAATGGGCGGAGGAGTTCCGCGTTCCATGGTTGGGTCGTTTCTTCGCCGGCAGTGTCCTTCTTGCGCTTCTTTGACTTGCGCGCCTCGATGAGGTAGTAGGCGTTGCGGTCGTGCAAGGCCATGCTCATGATGAATGGGCCCTCCCATGGAGAGGACAGCTTGTGCTGGCCTGCCTGCTCTT
Source organism: Triticum dicoccoides (assembly GCF_002162155.2). Classification (NCBI taxonomy): domain Eukaryota; kingdom Viridiplantae; phylum Streptophyta; class Magnoliopsida; order Poales; family Poaceae; genus Triticum; species Triticum dicoccoides. The sequence continues at coordinate 53,688,199 of NC_041387.1, forward strand.
GGACGAGTTGGAGGACGAGGTCGCTCTCGCGGAATGCGAGGGGCTTGATCTTCTTGCTGTGGTAGTGCCTCAGGCCTTGCTGGTAGATAGCCGAACGGCTAAGTGCTAGAAGGCGCGCTTCTTCGAGCAGGTCGACACCGTCTTCATGTACCTCTCTAGCTTCGGCTTCAGTGTACATCGCGACGCATGGCAAGTCGAACTTGACGTCTGTCGGGATGACGGCTTCGGCTTCATAAACAAGGAAGAACGGGGTGAACCCGGTCGACCAGTTCGGCGTGGTGCGTAGACTCCAGAGCACTGCTGGCAACTCGTCAAGCCAGCTGCCGGGTGAGCGGATAGGTGGCTCGATGAGTCGCGGCTTGATGCCGGACAGGATGAGTCCATTGGCCCGCTCGACCTGCCCGTTGGACTGCGGATGTGCCACGGAGGCCCAGTCGAGGCGGATGCCAGAGACGAAGCAGTATTGCTCGAGCGCACCCTTGGTGAAGTTGGTGCTATTCGGCATGCTGTAGCATACCGCTATGTCCTTGATGAACCGGACGGCTGTTGGCCCATCCAGTTTATTGCTAGGTCTTGCCTCGATCCACTTGGTAAATTTGTCCACTGCCACCAGTAAGTGCGTCATGCTGCCTCAAGCGGTTTTGAAGGGTCCCACCATGTCGAGTCCCCAGACCGCGAAGGGCCAGGCGATTGGTATGGTGCGGAGTGCTGACGCCGGCTGGTGGATGCGTTTACTGAAGCGTTGGCACCCTTCACATTTGAGAACGAGCGACTCGGCGTCTTCGAGGGTCGTGGGCCAATAGAAACCATGGCGGAACGCCTTGGCCACCAGGGATCGTGATGCGGCATGGTGCCCGCACTCGCCCTGGTGAATGTCGAGGAGGATGTCGATGACACTAGAACACGCCGGTAGAGCTGCGTTTGACGAGCTCATTGTTGATGATGTTGTAGGCGGATGCCCTGCGCTGAACTTGCCGAGCTTTGGTCTCGTCCATGGGGAGAACCCCGTTCTCCAGGAATTCTAATATTGGGAGGGCCCAAGATGGAGCTACAACCACGGCGAAGACGGCCACCAGGATGGGTTCCGGGTCGGCAGCCCCCGAGCCAGGTTGAGCAGCCCCCGGGTCGGGGATGGTGATGGCAGGGTCCGGGATGATGGTGGTCGGGTTGAGCTGAGCAGCCCCCGGGCCTGGTTCAGCAGTCCCCGGGCCTGGTTCAGCAGTCCCCGGGCTGGCTTGAGGTGCGGTTGGGTCGTCTGGAACACGAATGGACTCGGAGTCCGGTGATGGCTTGACGGACGGCTTGCGCAGGTGCTCGAGGGAGACACCGGATGGGATGTCTTGTCGTGACGAGGCGATTTTGGCGAGCATGTCGGCTGCTTCGTTCTTCGCGCGCGGGACATGGAGGAACTCGCAGCCCTCGAAGGATCCGGATAGCTTCTGGATGAGGAAGCGGTAGCTTGCCATGTTGGAGTCGCGGACGTCCCATTCGCCGGAGCACTGCGGCACCACCAGGTCCGAGTCTCCATAGCACAGGATGCGTCGGATGCCGAGTTCCTTGGCAAGCCGGAAGCCGTGCACAAGGGCTTCATATTCGGCGATGTTGTTGGAGGCGGCAAAGGGGATCTGGAGCACGTAGCGAAGCCGGTTGCCTTTCGGAGATGACAGTACGATGCCGGCCCCCAAGCCGAGTCGCATCTTGGACCCGTCGAAATGCATGCGCCAGTGCGTCGAGTCGGGAGGCGGCGGAAAGTACTGGGTCTCGGTCCAGTCGACGAGGAAATCGGCTAGGGCTTGGGACTTGATCGTGGTGCGGGGCTCGTAGAGGATGGTGTGGCCGGCTAGCTAGATTTCCCACTTGGCAACCCGGCCAAAGGCGTCCCGGCACCCGATGATTTCTCCGATAAGCGCCGTGCTGGCGGCAGTGACGACGTGCTCTTGGAAGTACTGCTTCAGCTTCTTGGCGGTGAGGTACACACCATAACACATCTTCTGGTAATGCGGGTAGTTCTGCTTGGACATGGAGAGCACCTCCCTCAGGTAGTAGACTGGTCGTTGGACGGCTTGGATCTTGCCTTTCTCTAGTCGCTCGACCACCAGCACCGTGCTGACCGCCCGCGAGGTCGCGGCTATGTAGAGCAACAGCGACTCCTTGTCGGTTGGCGCGGCCAGGACTGGTGCGGTGGAGAGCATGTGCTTGAGGTCTTGGAAGGCCTCGTCTGCCTTGTCGTTCCACTCGAACGGGCTTGTCTTCTTCATTAGCTGGTATAGGGGGAGCGCCCTCTCGCCCAGCGGGCTTAGGAACCGGCTGACCGAGGCCAAGCACCCGTGAACTTCTGAACGTCGCGCAACCGAGCCGGCTTGCGCATGCGCTCGATGGCCTTGATCTTCTTCGGGTTTGCCTCAATGCCGCGTTCCGAGACGAGGAAGCCGAGCAGCTTTCCGTCTGGGACGCCGAAGACACACTTTTTCGGGTTGAGCTTGACCTTGTATTCACGGAGATTGGCGAATGTTTCCTTCAAATCGTCGAGGAGCGTGAGGTGCTGCTTGGTATTCACCACGATGTCATCCACGTACACGTGGATGTTGCGGCCGAGTTGTGGCAGCAGGCATTTCTGCATGCAGTGTTGGAAGGTGGCATCGGCGTTCTTCAATCCGAACAACATGGTGATGTAGCAATACGCTCCAAAGGGCGTGATGAAGGACGTCTTCAGGGCATCGGCCGGGTCCATCTTGATCTGTTGATAGCTGGAGTAAGCGTCCAGGAAGGACAGGAGCTCGCACCCGGCGGTCGAGTCGATGACTTGGTCGATCCATGGGAGAGCGAACAGATCCTTGGGAAAGGCCTTGTTAAGGCTGGTGTAGTCGATACACATGCGCCAGGTCTTGTTCTTCTTCAGGACGAGGACTGGATTGGCCAGCCACTCGGGATGAAACACTTCCATTATGAAGCCGGCCGCCAAAAGCTTGGCGACCTCTTCACCAATGGTTCTTCTCTTCTATTCAGAAAATCGTCAGAGGGGTTGACGGACAGGCTTGGCGTCCTTGTGGACGTGAAGTTTGTGCTCGGCGTACTTCCTCTGGATACCCGACATGTCCTTGGGGGTCCATGCGAAGATATCCCGATTCTCACGGAGGAAGTCGACGAGCTCGCCTTCCTATTTGCTATCGAGGTGGGCGCCTACGACAACGTACTTGCTGCAGCTGGGGTCTTCAGGGTTGAGCTTCACTTTCTTAGTATCCTTGGAGGGCTTGAAGGCAGCCTGTCTGCCGGGTACGGGGTCGGAATCGACACTGCGGAGGCCTCACCTGCCAAGGCGACGATTCGGTCGAGCTGGTGCCGCTCTTCGGCAATGACCAGCGACTCGGCCAACTTGGCACCGTCTCAGGCGCACTCCGGAGACTTGCGGTAGTCGCTGGTGACGGTACTGAGGCCCTTGGGACCCGGCATCTTCATCTTCATGTACACGTAGTGGGGAACCGCCATGAACTTGGCGAGCGCGGGCCGGCCCATCAATGCATGATACGCGCTGGACAGGTCCACTACCTCGAACCAGATTGGTTCGCGTCGGAAGTACCTGTTGTCGCTGAACAGGACATCGAGCTGGACCCGGCCAATGGGCGAGCAGGAAAGGCCGGGTACGATGCCGTGGAAGACTGTCTCGGTTGACTCCAGGTCCTTGGCCTTGAGGCCGAGCTTGGTAATCATGTCGCGGTAGAGGATGTTCATGCTGTTGCCGCCGTCGATGAGGACTCGAGAGAACTTGCATGTGCACCGCGCGACGATGGTGGGGTTGAGGACGAGGGTGTATCCACCCGGGCTCGGCATGACAGCCGGGTGATCCTCCCGGGTCCAGGTGATCGGGCAATCCGACCAGTGCATGAAATCCGGCTTGGACGGGACGACGGTGTTCACCTCCTGCCGAAGAAGGCGCTCGCTGCGCTTGTCATCGCCGAGGCTGGTGAAGACAATGTAGGCCACGTTCTGGTGTGGGTAGGCGTTGTTCCACATCGCGCGGCCGGTGGGAGGCAGTGGTGGAGGCGGAGGCGACTGCCCTGCGCCTGGAGCTGGAGCCGGAGCCGGAGCCGGAGGAGGCGGAACGTCTCCCCTCATGATGCGCTTGGTGATGGCGCACTGCCGAAGCGTGTGCGTGGAGGGTCTTGTGCCGCTGTGGTGCTTGCATGGGGCGTCGAGCATCTCTTCGAAACTCATGGCGGCCTACCATCCCATCTTGCCGGTCTACCGGCGCTTCGCTGCCGGGTCCGCCGCGGGCTCGACGGCTGTGACGAGCCGGTTGTCCTGACACTGCGCCGGCTGGTCGTCCTTGCGCTTGTTGTTCTGATGATGCTGCTACCGGCTGCTTTCGCCGGCCGGCTTCGGGGGAGGAACCGGCTTTGCCTTGCCGGCTTCGTCCAGCGCCACCTGGATCTTCATGGCGGAGTCGGCGTTGGCGTACTTGTACGCCGTCACCATGAGCGCGGCCATGGTGGCCGGCTCGGAGCATAAGAGCTTGTGCTTGAGGAGGGTGCCGTCTCGGCACCCACTAACGAAGTACTGGATCACCTGGACTTCATGGACGCACTCGTAGCTGTTTCGGAGCTCGGTCCAGCGCGTGAGGTACTCACGACCCATCTTCGTCGGCCGACTGGGTCGCCTGTAGGTCCCCGTGAAGTTGCGGACAAAGGCTTCCTCGAAGTCGACCCACGCGTTGATGCTGCCCATTGGCAGACTGTTCAACCACGTGCGGGCCGACCCCTGGAGCATGAGCGGTGCGTAGCGCACGGCTAGACGATGATTGGCACCAGTGATGCCAATGGCCATGTTGTAGTCGGTGAGCCAGTCTTCTGGCTTCACGGTCCCGTTGTACTTGGGGGTGTTACAGGGGAGCACGAACCCGAAAGGGCTCCTCCTGGATGTGTGGGCCGAAGCACGCCGTCCCGATAGCGCCGCTCTCCTCCACCTCCAGGGAGCGAGCGAGCTGATCGAGGCGGTGGCGCGCGTCGGCGTCATCGATGGCGAGCGGGCCGAGTCGACTCGCAGCCAGGCCCCGAGGGGCCGGGTCGGTTGGAGCCGGACGCCGGCCATGCTGGCCGGGTCAGCGCTGGGTCTCCAAGGCGGGCTCGTTGCCTAGAGCATCGGCGGCGGTGGCTGTCGGGTTGCGTTGAGTCCGGGCTTGGCCGGAGTGCGCCTCGCCAGGTGGCGAGGAAGCCGTGTGCACTAGTTCGCCGGGTCCGCCAAGACGGGCGGAGCCGGACCCCACCGGCTTAGCAAGCTGGTTGAGGCGATCCTGCTGGGTGTTGGCGGCATGGACGAGCTCGCGCATCCGCCCGATGCGCTCCTTGAGCTCCTCGCCCGCGAGTTGGTCGAGGCCGACCGCGGCTACCTCTGCAGTGCGCATGTTCTTCACTGGGGTCTTGTAGACGGTCCGGACAGCACCGAAGGCTCGGCCGATCACTCCTCCTTGGGTGTGAGCGTCGGTGACCCGGCTAGGCTCGGCTGTGGCGGGCGTAACTCTATGGGCGGTGGCGTGCTCCATCTGAGCGACCTCCAGGCGACGCCTGGTGGCGGCCAGCATCTCGGACAGGTCCAGCATCTGCTAGCGTCTATCCTCGAGCTAGGTTCGGGCTTCGGCGACGTTGGTGGCATCAACGTCGGTGCCGATGGGGATGCGGAGGCTCTGCATCGCAGCGCGCAGCGGATCGGACGTCTCGGTCTGTTCCGCGGTGGCCTTGGCTTCCGCGGCCTTCCTCGTCTTGCTCGACGAGGAAGAGGCGCCATCACCTGTGACCTAAACCTCCACATGGACGTCCATCGCCCCAGCGGCAATGCCCCCGCCGAGGGAGAGGGGAGAGTCGGAGTAGCTGAGAACCTTGCTGGGGTACTCGTTGGCCGCGAGTGCATCGGAGATGTGGAGCGCGGCGAAGGAGGCGGCGAGCGCGCCGCCGACGTCGTCCGCCTGCGCGACGGAATCGTCGGTGTAGGAGAAGGGCCCCGTCTGAAGCATGCTCCCGGCCAGCTCCTCGAGCTGCCCCACGGTGGGCGCCAACTGTCGTGGTGGGCGCACGGCAGATGCCAAGGGATGGATAAAGAGAGGAGGAGGCTCGAGGGCGCTGGTGGGCTCCAGAGGCGAGGTTGGCATGCGCGGGCGCGGGACGCCGGACATACCCAGGTTCGGGGCTCTCCAGAGAGATAACACCGCTAGTCCTGCCGAGTTTGGTTGGATGATTGATAGTACAATGTTGCTCCTGGAGCTGTGTGGAGGAGGAAGGAAGCTGGCCAAGGCTTGGGCTACTCCTTCTCTCCGGTGTTGCTGTTGGGTGGCTAGTCCTATGCTTGCTTGTGTTCCTCTTGTATTGTCTGCTATCTTCTCCTTGCGTGACTCTCTCTCCTGTAGGCGTGGGTTCCTGGGGGGTTTTATAGATCAACCCACCCAGGGTTACAATGGTAATATGCCGAGTCAGTGGATCCGTATTGTCGGTGTCCGGGACACCGGGTTGGGTCCTGCTTGCGGGCTTGTGGTTTGCCAGGTTCCCGTAGGTGTGGGCCCCGCAGGCCTAGGGGAACTGTGCGCCGTCTTGTCGGTCGTCAGGGTGTGGCCGAGTCGAGTCGTGTACAGTGCTCTCCATCAGGCTGCCGCTTGCTGCCGTCAGCGGTGAGGGCGGGAGCACTGTTGCCACGCCCGCCTTAGTCAGCGGGTAGGTGAGGGACACTGTTGCCACGCCCCGGCTGACCACACGCATGGGTGGAAACACTGTTGTCTTGGTCATCGGTGGTTGAGGTCTCGTCCCATCGTACGTCCTGGAAGGGACGAGAGCTGACCCGTGGCTGGGTTGCCGTGGACGCCATGGGTGGGGATGGCTTGGTGGGGAAGCCTTGGTTGCGCCGGGTTGAGTTGTCTTGCGCCAGTTGCTGTGGTCGGGTCGACGTACCTTGCCGGGTCGGAGAGTTTGGCCGGGTTGCGGGCCCTGCCAGGTCGAGCGACCTAGCCAGGCGCGTGCCGGTTTGCGGGGTGATGCGGGGCCTGCTGTTTTTGAAAAGGATTCGGGTTCTATTGCCTGCTCGGGGTTCATCCCCCCGATAGCAGGTAGATACCGCATATAGGAAGGTATGGTGGACTCATATGGAACAACTTTGGGGTTTATGGAGTTTGGATAGCAGTATTCCTGCTTAGTACAAGTGAAGGCTAGCAAAAGACTGGGAAGCGACCAACTGAGAGAGCGATAACAGTCATGAACATGCATTAAAATTAATTCACACCAAGTGCAAGCATGAGTAAGATATAATCCACCATGAACATAAATATCGTGAAGGCTATGTTGATTTATTTAAACTACATGCGTGAACATGTGCCAAGTCGAGTCACTCAATTCATTCAAAGGAGGATACCATCCCATCATACCACATCATAATCATTTTAATAGCATGTTGGCACGCAAGGCAAACCATTGTAACTCATAGCTAATTAAGCATGTCACCAGCAACTATAATCTCTAAATGTCATTGCAAATATGTTTACTTCATAATAAGATGAATCAGGAACGATGAACTCATCATATTTACAAAAACAAAAGAGGTCGAGTTCATACCAGCTTTTCTCATCTCAATCAGTCCATCTTATATCGTCATTATTGCCTTTCACTTGCACGACCGAACGATGTGTATAATAATAATAGTGCATGTGCATTGGACTAAGCTGGAATCTGCAAGCATTCAACTCAAGAGAGAAGACAAGTAATATGGGCTCTAAGTTAAATCAACAATCATGCATATGAGAGCCACTAAACATTTTCAATATGGTCTTCTACTCTCGACCCCCAAAGGAAAGAAAAGAAATAAAACTATTTACACGGGAAAGCTCCCAACAAGCAAGAAGAAGAACGACAAATCTTTTTTCGGTTTTCATTTTAATTACTACTACAAGCATGGAAATCAAACTAACTAACTTTTTTTGGTTTTTTCTTAAGGTTTATCAAACACACAATAAGAAAGCTAGAAAAAGAAATTGAACTAGCATGGATAATACAATGAAAGAGTATGAGCACCGACGACTAGAATAGTGTCTAAACATGAATGTAAAGTCGGTGAGAAATACGTACTCCCCCAAGCTTAGTCTTTTGGCCTAAGTTGGTCTATTGCCAAGGATAACGACTAATATCCGAAGTTATAACTGGGGTCGTACTGAGATGCAGCAGCAAATGCATCCTGAGCTGTGACGTGTTGGCGAGCCGCTGTCAGGACCCCGATTCTATGCCACACCGATCTAGCATGTAACACCTCATATCACTTTGCGGCCTCACGCACGGTATTCCCACGGGTGTCGCCTTACCATGCCCGGGACCGTTTCCGCCTTTTGGCACACGTATATGATAGTGTTGCTAGCATCCATATGACAAAGAACCCGGGCTGACATGGCTAGTCGTGAACCCAAAGTGGCACTAACTTACAGGGACAGGCATACATGACCCAGCATCGAACGTGTCGGTCATCGACGAGTGAATCCAGGCTGTAGCAACTGGGCTAGCAGGACTCTGGTAAACCGGGCTGTAGCAGGCTAACAGGACTCCGATAGACACCGCGTGACATTTCCCTGAAGGGACAGATACAGGAACGAAGAAGGACACATGTCGGCCAGCCTAAGTGTTCTAGAGCAGTAGCAAGCTACCAGGGCTCAGTGGAAGCACTAGGAGACATTTCCCGGTAAGAGAGGCTACTAAGGATAAACAACTAGATAGTCAGATCCCACACATAGCAATAAACATTACACGTATGCATAACATGCAAGTATGTGCTGTACAACATGGCATCACAGCATAACTCAACAACTCATATAGATAAAGGCTCAGAAGAGCCAACATAGCATTTATTGCAAACAGGGGTCAAAGGACCCATCATACAGAGCATACAAGCAACAAGCGGAAGCATTACATGTCTGAGTACAGACATCTACAAATGAAAAAGGCTGAAGAGCCTGACTATCTACAACATCCGATCAAGATCGTAGCTGAGGTACAAGCTACTCGTCGAAGTCCACGAGAACACTAGTAAGACCGAAGTCTCCGCTGCAAAAACATAAATAAAGCAACATGAGTACAAAGGTACTCAGCAAGACTTACATCAGATCCTATCATACATGCATTTGTATCAAGAGGGTAATGTAGGGTTTAGTTGCAGCAAGCCAGCTTTGACTCTGTGGCTACCCTGTTCTACGACTACCAGAACTTCTTTGAGGTGATATGGCACACGAGTCCACTAGTCACCACACAATACACTACTATGGATTCATTCCCGTCTCCCTACGAGAAGGCCATCCATAGCACTCACACTTGTCTTGAGCATTTTATAGTATCCACTTCAAGTTGTCTATGTACCATGTAAGCATCCAAGAAGTCCATAACCGCGGACCTGGCTATTCGAATAGATCATGTTAACCCTGCAGGGGTGTACTTCTGCACACACGCTCTCGCCACTTACCGCCATGTACACATCATGTATCTCGGCAACCTTCTAGCGTAAGCCTGGCGAGGGTGTCGGCCACGACCTGACTAACCACACAAGACTCTAGTCCAGGTTTATCGCCTATTCGGGTTCCATCCGCAAGGAGATCCACCGGGGTGTCGCTCACAGCCCCAAACGATGTGTGCAGGGTTCCCAAGCCCACCATCCGGGTGCCACTTGGTAGACTACTAACACTACCTACAAACACCAGAAACTAGTTGCGACTCCTGGATAGAGACCAAGTTGGTTAATAAGTCGAGTGGGGCCGAGTTACCGGAACCCAATGTGTGGTAGTATCGAGTCATTGGACAACATCCATAGAACTCAGTGCTTAAGGACGGTTCCAGTGAGACAACCCACCATGTACTCCTACATGGCCTCTCACCGCTACCTTTACCAAATCGTGTTCACACACTTAACCCTCAGCATCAGAACATATCGTAACACTCCAATTCATTCCCAATGAATCAGACCTGACACAACTCTAAGCAATAGCAGGCATAGCATGGTAGGAACACAACATGGCTCAATCAACTCCTACACATGCTAGTGGGTTTCAACTATTTACTGTGGCAATGACAGGTCATGCAGAGGAATGGGTTCAACTACCGCAACACAAAGTAGCAGATGAATCGTTGTTGTCCTAATGCAATAACTGAGAGCAGGAGCGAGAGAGTAGGATTGTATCGAAGTGAACAAGGGGGTTTGCTTGCCTGGTAGATCAACAGAGGAGGCACTGCTTCACAGACAGGTACTCTGGAACGGTCTCCGGAGCAGGACAGCGGTTGCGGCTGGCGTCGAAGCGGGCTCAGGGACGGCCGAACGGCGACGTGCGGGCGGTGGAGATCCACGGCGGCCGGCGGTGAAGAAGACGACGGTGGCGGCGATGGAGCGCGTCCCTGGTCGCTTGGCTCGTCGAGGACGGTGAAGGCGACGAGGCGGAGCTTCTGGACTCGGGCGGAGGGCGAAGAGGTGGCTCTGGCCGTGGCAGCAGCGAGCGGCGGCGACGGCGATTCTCGGGCGCGAGAGAGAGAGAGAAGGGGAGTAGCACAGGAGAGAGGGGGTGAGGCCAGGGGGATCGGGGCAGCACCGAGAAGAGGCATCGCGGCGTCGCGCTGGCAGGGGAGGCAGGCAGGCGAGATGGTGGCGTGGCGCTCTGCCCGTGCGCGCGCGTCGGCCACATGCCTGGCCGACTGGCGCCAGGAGGACGACGGCGGTGGTGGGCTGGGCTGGCCTGCTGGGCCAGGCCAGGCCGCACAGTGCCAGGCTGCACAGGGAGGTAAGCACCAGGTAGGTTTTCTCCTGTTTTGTTTTTCTTTTCTATTTTTGACATTTGTTTTGATTTAATAATTATACTAAACCATTTTATTTACTTATGCCAATTTTTGTAGAAGCTAGTTATATTATTCCAGAGCTCCTTAATAAATGGCATAATTTTTGGACATATATTATATATATAACAAATATATATCCAATGCAAATAATTATGCATTAATTCCAAATGCCCAAAATAAATACTTATGAGCTCCTAAAAATATTGGTTTGATTTTTATCTCTGTCCAATATTTTCAGAGAGCAACATGAGCATTTTCTTGGACCTTTTTGGAGCAATTTTTATCTAGGTCATTTCCAAAAATGATTATGACGGTTTCACAAATCCTCATTTCAAATTTAAATGAAATTTAAACATGATGCACACATGACTAGCTAGTCTAGGTCATACCAGAACTAGGGATGTGACAACTCACCCCCACTTGAAAGAATCTCGTCCCGAGATTCAGGGGTCGACGGAAAGAAAGTGGGGTACTCCAGTCGAAGATGATCTTCTCGCTCCCAAGTAGCTTCTTTGTCGGAATGATGAGACCACTAAACCTTGAGAAACTTAATGTTATGACGTCGAGTGACACGCTCTGCTTGATCAAGAATGCAAACCGGGTACTCTCGGTATGTGAGGTTATCTTGGAGATCAAGCGTTTCGTGGTCCACTCCGCGGATGGGATCCGAGAAGCAACGCCTGAGTTGAGAGACGTGGAAGACATCATGAACTCGAGAGAGATGTGGGGGTAGTTCCAACTGGTAGGCAACCTCTCCTCGTTTAGCGAGAATGCGAAAAGGACCAATGTAACGAGGAGCCAACTTGCCTTTGATACCGAAACGATGGGTACCCTTCAAAGGAGTAACCCGAAGGTAAGCTTTGTCGCCAACTTCATAAGTCATATCCCTATGATGACGATCATACTGACTCTTTTGACAAGACTGGGCTGTTTTCAAGTTCTCAAGAATGATGCGAACTTGCTCTTCTGCCTCCTGGATCATGTCCAGTCCAAAGAGTTGTCTTTCACCGGTTTCTGACCAGTTCAAAGGTGTTCGACATCTTCGTCGATAGAGAATCTCAAAAGGAGCTTTCTTGAGACTGGATTGATAGCTATTGTTATAAGCAAACTCGGCGAAAGGAAGACATTTCTCCCAATCCATACCAAATGAGATAACGCAAGCTCTAAGCATGTCTTCGAGAATTTGGTTGACCCGTTCCACCTGACCACTTGACTGAGGGTGGAAAGCGGTACTGAAGGAAAGATGGGTTCCCATGGCAGTTTGGAAACTCTCCCAGAAATGAGAAGTGAAAAGGCTGCCACGGTCTAAATTGATCTCTAGTGGAACACCATGAAGTGATACTATTCGAGAAATATATAAGTCAGCGAGCTGACTAGCAGTGATACTCTCTCGAACAGGTAGGAAGTGAGCCACTTTGGAGAGACGATCAATGACTACGAAGATAGCATTATTCCCTTTCTTGGTCCTGGGAAAGCCGGTGATGAAGTCCATACCAACTTTATCCCATTTCCACTCAGGAATGGATAAGGGCTGAAGGGTGCCAGCAGGCCTTTGATGCACTGCCTTAACGCGACGACAAACGTCACAATTAGCAACAAAGTCGGTGATTTCTCTCTTCATCCTAGTCCACCAGAACCTCTGGCATAGGCTCTGATACCAAAGCTGTCAGGACCCCGATTCTATGCCACACCGATCTAGCATGTAACACCTCATATCACTTTGCGGCCTCACGCACGGTATTCCCACGGGTGTCGCCTTACCATGCCCGGGACCGTTTGCGCCTTTTGGCACACGTATATGATAGTGTCGCTAGCATCCATATGACAAAGAACCCGGGCTGGCATGGCTAGTCGTGAACCCAAAGTGGCACTAACTTATAGGGACAGGCATACATGACCCAGCATCGAATGTGTCGGTCATCAGCGAGTGAATCCGGGCTGTAGCAACTAGGCTAGCAGGACTCCGGTAAACCGGGCTATAGCAGGCTAACAGGACTCCGATAGACACCGCATGACATTTCCCCGAAGGGACAGACACAGGAACGAAGAAGGACACATGCCGGCCAGCCTAAGTGTTCCAGAGCAGTAGCAAGCTACCAGGGCTCAGTGGAAGCACTAGGAGACATTTCCCGGTAAGAGAGGCTACTAAGGATAAACAACTAGATAGTCAGATCCCACACATAGCAATACACATTACACGTACGCATAACGTGCAAGTATGTGTTGTACAACATGGCATCACATCATAACTCAACAACTCATATAGATAAAGGCTCAGAAGAGCCAACATAGCATTTATTGCAAACAGGGGTCAAAGGACCCATCATACAGAGCATACAAGCAACAAGCGGAAGCATTACATGTCTGAGTACAGACATCTACAAATGAAAAAGGCTGAAGAGCCTGACTATCTACAACATCCGATCAAGATCGTAGCTGAGGTACAAGCTACTCGTCGAAGTCCACGAGAACACTAGTAAGACCGAAGTCTCCGCTGCAAAAACATAAATAAAGCAACATGAGTACAAAGGTACTCAGCAAGACTTACATCAGATCCTATCATACATGCATTTGTATCAAGAGGGTAACGTGGGGTTTAGTTGCAGCAAGCCAGCTTTGACTCTGTGGCTATCCTGTTCTACGACTACCAGAACTTCTTTGAGGTGATATGGCGCACACGAGTCCACTAGTCACCACACAATACACTACTATGGATTCATTCCCGTCTCCCTACAAGAAGGCCATCCATAGCACTCACACTTGTCTTGGCATTTTATAGTATCCACTTCAAGTTGTCTATGTACCATGTAAGCATCCAAGAAGTCCATAACCGCGGACCCGGCTATTCGAATAGATCATGTTAACCCTGCAGGGGTGTACTTCTTCACACACGCTCTCGCCACTTACCGCCATGTACACGTCATGTATCTCGGCAACCTTCAAGCGGAAGCCTGGCGAGGGTGTCGGCCACGACCTGACTAACCACACAAGACTCTAGTCCAGGTTTATCGCCTATTCGGGTTCCATCCGCAAGGAGATCTGGCCGGGGTGTCGCTCACGGCCCCAAACGATGTGAGCAGGGTTCCCAAGCCCACCATCCAGGTGCCACTTGGTACACCGTGCCACTGTGCCTAGTCTGTCCCAAGCCCACCTGGCCGGGTGCCACTTGGTAGACTACTAACACTACCTACAAACACCAGAAACTAGTTGCGACTCCTGGACAGAGACCAAGTTGGTTAATAAGTCGAGAGGGGCCGAGTTACCGGAACCCAATGTGTGGTAGTATCGAGTCATTGGACAACATACATAGAACTCAGTGCTTAAGGATGGTTCCAGTGAGACAACCCACCATGTACTCCTACATGGCCTCTCACTGCTACCTTTACCAAATCGTGTTCAGACACTTAACCCTCAGCATCAGAACATATCGTAACACTCCAATTCATTCCCAATGAATCAGACCTAACACAACTCTAAGCAATAGCAGGCATAGCATGGTAGGAACACAACATGACTCAATCAACTCCTACACATGCTAGTGGGTTTCAACTATTTACTGTGGCAATGACAGGTCATGCAAAGGAATGGGTTCAACTACCGCAGCACAAAGTAGCAGATGAATCGTTGTTGTCCTAATGCAATAACTGAGAGCAGGAGCGAGAGAGTAGGATTGTATCGAAATGAACAAGGGAGTTTGCTTGCCTGGTAGATCAATAGAGGAGGCACTGCTTCACAGACAGGTACTCTGGAACGGTCTCTGGAGCAGGACAGCGATTGCGGCGGGCGTCGAAGCGGGCTCGGGGACGGCCGAACGGCGACGTGCGGGCGGTGGAGATCCACGGCGGCCGGCGGTGAAGAAGACGACGGTGGCAGCGATGGAGCGCGTCCCTGGTCGCTTGGCTCATCGAGGACGGTGAAGGCGACGATGTGGAGCTTCTGGACTCGGGCGGAGGGCGAAGAGGTGGCTCTGGCCGTGGCAGCAGCGAGCGGCGGCGAAGGCGATTCTCGGGCGCAAGAGAGAGAGAGAAGGGGAGTAGCACGGGAGAGAGGGGGTGAGGCCAGGGGGATCGGGGCGGCACCGAGAAGAGGCATCGCAGCGTCGCGCTGGCAGGGGAGGCAGGCAGGCGAGCTGGTGGCGTGGCGCTCTGCCCGTGCGCGCGCGTCGGCCACATGCCTGGCCGACTGGCGCCAGGAGGATGACGGCGGTGGTGGGCTGGGCCGGCCTGCTGGGCCAGGCCAGGCCGCACAGTGCCAGGCTGCACAGGGAGGTAAGCACCAGGTAGGTTTTCTCCTGTTTTGTTTTTCTTTTCTATTTCTGACATTTGTTTTGATTTAATAATTATACTAAACCATTTTATTTACTTATGCCAATTTTTGTAGAAGCTAGTTATATTATTCCAGAGCTCCTTAATAAATGGCATAATTTTTGGACATATATTATATATATAACAAATATATATCCAATGCAAATAATTATGCATTAATTCCAAATGCCCAAAATAAATACTTATGAGCTCCTAAAAATATTGGTTTGATTTTTATCTCTGTCCAATATTTTCAGAGAGCAACATGAGCATTTTCTTGGACCTTTTTGGAGCAATTTTTATCTAGGTCATTTCCAAAAATGATTATGAGGGTTTCACAAATCCTCATTTCAAATTTAAATGAAATTTAAACATGATGCACACATGACTAGCTAGTCTAGGTCATACCAGAACTAGGGATGTGACAGCCGCCTCCGCTCTCCCCTCGTGAACAGCTGCCTCCTCCCTGGTAACAACATATCTTCATTTTGCCTGGTAATCAAAAAGGGAAGGAGCAGGGAGAGTAACATGGACAGAATATGTCTGTCAAAGATTAGTTGATACTGGTGGAATTGTTCATTCCTCAAAAGAAAATGATGTTTGACCATCGTGTCATAATCTAAATAAGCAGGAAGCAACTCCATATCCCCCTCTCGTGGGGCTATACCAAGATAATTAGCAACACGGGTCGCATAAATCCCTCCAAATAAATCTCCATACATACCATTATTATGCAACCTACGTGCAACTATTGCCCACAAGTTGTAATCTTTATTACCTAACACAACACTCTTGAGGACACACAGATCAGGGACACACATGTGGCATGCTTCATCGTTACCGTCAATGCATCTACCAATGAAGAGAGCAAAATAATGTATAGCAAGAAAATAAATGCTCCCTATGGTAGCTTGTGCTATATCCCTAGATTCTCCCACAGTAATACTAGCAAGAAAGTCTTTATATTCAGATCTGTGGGGGTCATTAACATTGCCCCACTGCGGGAGTTTGCAAGCAGTTGTAAAATCTTCTAAGTCCATGGTGTAAGATTTATCATAAATATCAAACAGGACACTCTGAGAATTACGCGAAGATTTATATTTAAACCTTCTTACGAATGAATCAGTCAATTGATAGTACTGAGGACACTTATCTTCTAAGAAGTCCTCAAGATCAGCATTACGCACATATGCGTCAAATTCATCCTTGATGACTGCTTTGACCATAAACTCGTCTGATGGCCACTCACAAGCTTGCTCTTCAGCATCCCTTGGTGGTTCATCGTCTTGCTCACGCATAGCATGACTGGGTCCTTTCTTTGTTGAGGAACCATCTTGATACATTCTCCTAGACATATTTCTTTTTCTGAAAAATTTCTGAAATTTTTAGTAACTTCGAAATAAAAGTGAATAAAACTAAACAAGATTGGTAGCAACTACTCCTACAACTTCCTAGAGCCTATATCATGCATTCGAATTACTTGAGACCTCATAAATTTAACATGCAATCTCAAGAACAGGGTCACCTATGCAGCAAAAATTTGCAATGACTAAAGCACTAGATCAAAAACTAATTGGATCAATGGAGGAGTCACATACCAAGCAACAATCTCCCAAAGCAGTTTTGTGAAAGGAGCTTTGAGCAAGGAGATCGAAAATCGCAGCAAAATGAGCTAGAACTCGTGCTTGAGCTGGATGGGGATTTTTTTGGGAAGAAGATGGAGTGGGTGGGTGCAGGAATAAGTGGAGGGGGGCCACTGTGGGCCCATGAGATAGGGGGGCGCTCCCAGGGGGTGTGGGCACGTCGTCCACCCTCGTGGCCAGGTGCTTGCCCCCCTGTTGTGTTCTTATTTCCTAAAATCCTCAAATATTCCATAAAAAATCATACTAAATTTGCAGGGCTTTTGGAGCACTTTTATTTTTGGGATATTTTTTTATTGCACGGATAATTTAGAAAATAGACAGATAATACTATTTTTGCTTTATTTATTCTAAATAACAGAAAGTAAAAAGAGGATACAGAAGGTTGTGCCTTCTAGTTTCATCCATCTCATGATTATCAAAATGAATCCACTAACAAGGTTGATCAAGTCTTGTTAACAAACTCATTCCGAATAACACGGAACCGGAGAAATTTCGAATAACACTAGGTTAGCTCAATGGGGATATGAACATCCCTCACAATAAGAATATCATATTTTTGCTTGACAGTAGGAAGAGGAAATTCAAAACCTCCAATAATGATAGTTGGACTTTTTCCAATAGAATTGATGCTATGAACTTGAGGTTGTTTCCTCAGGAAGTGTACCGTATGCTCATTGCAATTAACATGATAAGTGACATTGCATTTGTTTCAATAAATAACAGTCCCTCAGTATTCGAAAAGGGTCTACCAAGGATAATCGACATACTATCGTCCTCGGGAATATCAAGAATAACAAAGTCTGTTAAGATGGTGACATTTGCAACCACAACAGGCACATCCTCGCAAATACCGACAAGTAGGGAAGTTGATTTATCAGCCATTTGCAAAGATATTTTAGTAGGTGTCAACTTATTCAATTCAATTCTACGATATAAAGAGAGAGGCATAACACTAACACCGGCTCCAAGATCACATAAAGCAGTTTTAACATAGTTTCTTTTAATGGAGCATGGTATAGTTGGTACCCCTGGGTCTCCAAGTTCTTTGGTATTCCACCTTCAAAAGTGTAATTAGCAAGCATGGTGGAAATTTCAGCTTCCGGTATCTTTCTTTAATTTGTAACGATATCCTTCATGTACTTAGCATAAGGATTTAATTTAAGCATATCAGTTAAGCGCATACGTAAGAAGATAGGTCTAATCATTTCAGCAAAGTGCTCAAAATCCTCATCATCCTTTGTATTAGATGGTTTAGGAGGAAAGGGCATGGGTTTTTGAACCCATGGTTCTCTTTCTTTACCGTGCTTCCTACCAACAAAATCTCTCTTATCATAAAGTTGATTCTTTGATTGTGGGTTATCAAGATCAACAGCAGGTTCAATCTATACATCATTGTTATTGCTAGGTTGAGCATCAACATGAACATTATCGTTAACATTATCACTAGGTTCATGTTCATCACCTGATTGTGTTTCAGCATCACAAATAGAAATATCATTGGGATTCTCATGTGTGTCTACAACAGGTTCACTAGAAGCATGCAAAGTCCTATCATTTTTCTTTTTCTTCTTTTTGGAACAACTAGGTGCCTCTAAATTACTTCTCTAAGAATCTTGCTCGATTCTCTTAGGGTGGCCTTCAGGATACAAAGGTTCCTGAGTCATTCTGCTAGTTCTAGTAGCCACTCTAACAGAGAAGTCATGTTTATTATTTAATTCATTGAGAAAATCACTTTGAGCTTTAAGTACTTTCTCACATTGAGTGGTAACCATAGAAGCATATTTGCTAATGAGTTTAAGTTCACCTTTAACTCTAGCCATATAATCACTCAAGCGTCCTATCTCGAAAGCATTATTCTTTAATTCTCTACCAACATAAGCATTGAAACTTTCTTGCCTAGCCATAAAGTCATCAAATCCATCTAAGCATGGGCTATGAAATTTAGTACACGGGATTTCAACTTTATCATATCTATAGAGAGAATTTACCTTTACTACATGTGTCGGGTTATCAAGACAATGTGTTTCTTCGATAGGCGGTATATTAAGACCATGTATTTCTTCAATAGGAGGTAAATTCTTAACATCTTCAGCTTTAATACCTTTTTCTTTCATTGATTTCTTTGCCTCTTGCATATCTTCAGGACTGAGAAATAGAACACCTCTCTTCTTTGGAGTTGGTTTAGGAATGGGCTCAGGAGTTGGCTCAATTGGCTTAGGAATTGGCTCAGGAAGAGTCCAATTATTTTCATTAGTCAACATATTATTCAATAGTAATTCAACTTGGTCGACTGTTCTTTCCCTGAAAACACAACCAGCACAACTATCCAAGTAGTCCTTGGAAGCATCGGTTAGCCCACCATAAAAGATATCAAGTATTTCATTTTTCTTAAGAGGATGATCAGGCAAAGCATTAAGTAACCGGAGAAGCCTCCCCCAAGCTTGTGGGAGACTCTCTTCTTTGATTTGCACAAAATTATATATACCCCGCAAGGCAGCTTGTTTCTTATGATCAGGGAAATATTTAGCTGAGAAGTAATAAATCATATCCTAGGGACTACGCACACAACCAGGATCAAGAGAATTAAACCAAGTTTTAGCATCACCCTTTAATGAGAACGGAAATATCTTAAGGATATAATAATAGCGAGACTTCTCATCATTAGTAAACATGGTGGCTATATCATTTAACTTGGTAAGATGTGCCACAACAGTTTCAGATTCATAACCATAAAAAGGAGCAGATTCAACCAAAGTAAGTATTTCGGGATCAACAGAGAATTCATAATCCTCATCACTAACACAAATAGGTGAAGTAGCAAAAGCGGGGTCAGGTTTCATTCTAGCATTAAGAGATTGTTGCTTCCATTTAGCTAATAACTTCTTAAGATCATATCTATCTTTGCAAGCAAAGATAGCTCTAGCAGCTTTCTCATCCATAACATAACCCTCGGGAACAACAGGTAATTCATAATCAAGGGGAGAACTTTCATCATCACTATCATCAATAATAGCATCTTCAATAATTTCATTCTCTCTAACCCTATCAAGTTGTTCATCAATAAATTCACCTAATGGCAAAGTAGTATCACGCACAGAAGTAGTTTCATCATAAGTATCATGCATAGCAGAAGTGGCATCATCAATAACATGCGACATATCAGAATTCATAGCAGTAGCAGGTTTAGGTGTCGCAAGCTTACTCAAAACAGAAGGAGAATCTAGTGCAGAGCTAGATGGCAGTTCCTTACCTCCCCTCGTAGTTGAGGGAAAAATCTTGGTTCTTTTGTCTTTCAAGTTCCTCATAGTGATCAACAGATATAAATCCCAAGTGACTCAAAGAATAGAGCTATGCTCCCCGGCAACGGCGCTGGAAATTAGTCTTGATAACCCACAAGTGTAGGGGATCGCAACAGCTTTTGAGAGTAAAGTATTCAACCCAAATTTATTGATTCGACACAAGGGGAGCCAAAGAATATTCTGAAGTATTAGCAGTTGAGTTGTCAATTCAACCACACCTGGATAACTTAGTATCTGTAGCAAAGTATTTAGTTGCAAAGTAGTATGATAGTAATGGTAACAGTGGCAAAAGTAAAGATAGTAGTTTTGTAGTAATTGTAATAGTAGCAACGGAAAAGTAAATGAGCGAAGCACAATATGTGAAAAGCTCGTAGGCACTGGATTAGTGATGGATAATTATGTCGGATGCGATTCCTCATGTAATAGCTATAACATAGGGTGGCACATAACTAGCTCCAGTTCATCAATGCAATGTAGGCATGTATTCCGAATATAGTCATACGTGCTTATGGAAATGAACTTGCATGACATCTTTTGTCCTACCCTCCCGTGGCAGCGGGGTCCTAGTGGAAACTAAGGGATATTAAGGCCTCCTTTTAATAGAGTACCGGACCAAAGCATTAGCACATAGTGAATACATGAACTCCTCAAACTATGGTCATCACCGAGAAGTATCCCGATTATTGTCACTTCGGGGTTGTCGGATCATAACACATAATACGTGACTATAGACTTGCAAGATAGGATCAAGAACTCATATATATTCATGAAAACATAATAGGTTCAGATCTGAAATCATGGCACTCGGGCCCTAGTGACAAGCATTAAGCATAGCAAAGTCATAGCAACATCAATCTCAGAACATAGTGGATACTAGGGATCAAACCCTAACAAAACTAACTTGATTACATGGTAAATCTCATCCAACCCATCGCCGTCCAGCAAGCCTATGATGGAATTACTCACACACGGAGGTGAGCATCATGAAATTGGTGATGGAGAATGGTTGATCATGACGACAGCGATGAATCCCCCTCTCCGGAGCCCCGAACGGACTCCAGATCAGCCCTCGCGAGAGAGATTAGGGCTTGGCGGAGGCTCCGTATCGTAAAACGCGATGAAACTTTCTCTCTGATTTTTTTCTCTGTGAAACGGAATATATGGAGTTGGAGTTGAGGTCGGTGGAGCATCAGGGGGCCCACGAGACAGGGGGCGCGCTCAGGGGGGAGGGCGCGCCCCCCACCCTCGTGGATAGGGTGTGGGCCCCCCTGGCCTTGATTCTTTCGCCAGTATTTTTTATATTTTCCAAAAGTTATCTCCGTGGATTTTCAGGTCATTCCGAGAACTTTTGTTTTCTACACAATAAACAACACCATGGCAGTTCTGCCGAAAACAGCATCAGTCTGGGTTAGTTTCATTCAAATCATGCACGTTAGAGTCCAAAACAAGGGAAAAAGTGTTTGGAAAAGTATATACGTTGGAGACGTATCATCAGGCTCCTGTCTTCGGACAAGAGACCCGCCTCGAATCTAAGGTCGGTGTAGGTATGAGTGTTCACCCCTAGACATGATCTAATAGGGGATCCGAAGAGTCTTCTTGGAGGGGGCACAGAGCAGCAGCCGAGGCCACGAAGCCGTTGAAGACCAGATCTCCTCAGATGTCAGCGATATATTTCAGGTTTCCAAACCTGATCTGGTGGCCGGGGACATAACTGTCGACCTGCTCAAGGCGGCCGATAGAGTTGGCATAAAGAACAAAGCCACCAAACACAAAGACTAGTCCAGGGAGAAAGGTTTCCCTGGACGTGGCATCATTGTTGATGAAAAGATGAGCCATCGATCCTTCTGTCGACAATACAGCAAATCTCACAATGAAAGCACCAATGTCGGTGTCAAAACCGTCTGATCTCGGGTAGGGGGAACCAAGCTGTATGTCTGGAAACTAATGGTAACTATGAACAAAGGACACCGTGTTTTCCCAGGTTTCGGCCCTCTTAATGGAGGTAAAACCCTAGTCCTTCTTGATTATATTCAAAAGGTATAGGGGTTACAAGAGTTGATCTACCACGAGATCGAGTTGGCTAACCCTAGATTAGCTAGCCTAGCAATGTTGTGATCCTGCCTCCGATGTAACCCTCCGGTTTATATACACACTGGAGGGGCTTAGGGTTGTACAAAGTCGGTTTTACAGAAAGGAATAACATATCCGGACACCTATACTTGCCATCCACGCATACAGGAGTCCCTACCGGACACAAGAGGTGACCTTTTGTCTTGTATCTCGACGGCCCATCAGTCCGGCCCATATCAAATAGACCGGGCGCCCAAGGACCCCCTAGTCCAGGACTCCCGCACCCCCTCCCCTCTATATATAGGTGGAGGGGCATGGGAAACAGCCCCTCCAAGCCCTAGGGCGCAGCTATGGGGGAGAGGACTTGGACTCGAAGTCCAATCGTATTCCTACTAGGACTCCTTCCTTTTTTCGTTCCCTAGCCACATGGGCTTTTGAGGACTTGGTGCGCCTAGACCAATAAGGCCAGGGCACCTCCCCACAACCCTTGCTAGCCCTTGGGTCGTGGCGAACCCACTTGTGGACTTTCG
>NC_041387.1:53710996-53737664 GCF_002162155.2 Triticum dicoccoides
CCTTCTGGAAGCTTCCCGGTACAATACTGAAAAACTGCACATTTTTCCGGAACCCAAAATATGACTTCCCATATATAAATCTTTACCTCTTGACCATTCTGAGACTCCCCGTGACGTCCGGGATCTCATCCGGAACTTCTAACAACATTTGGTTACCAATTCACATAACTCATATAATACTATATCGTCAACGAACATTAAGCGTGCGGACCCTACGGGTTCGAGAACTATGTAGATATGAGCGAGACACCTCTTTGGTCAATAACCAATAGTGGAACCTAGAAGTCCATATTGGTTCCTACATATTCTATGAAGATCTTTATCGGTCGAACTGTTCTAAGAACATACGTAATTCCCTTTGTCTGTCGGTATGTTACTTACCCGAGATTCGATCGTCGGTATCTTCATACCTAGTTCAATATCATTACCAGCAAGTCTCTTTAATCGTTCCGTAATACATGGTCTTGTAACTAACTCCTTAGTCATTTGCTTGCAAGCTTATGATGTGTATTACCGAGAGGGCCCAAAGATACATCTATGATAGTCGGAGTGACAAGTCCCAAATTCGATCCATGCCAACTCAACAAATACCCTCAGAGATACCTGTAGAGCATCTTTATGATCACCCAGTTATGTTGTGACATTTGATAGCACACAAGGCATTCCTTCGGTATTCGGGATTTGTATGATCTCATGGTCGAAGGAACATGTATTTGACATTCAAGAAAGCAGTAGCAATAAACTGAACGATCATATGCTAAGCTAACGGATGGATCTTGTCCATCACATCATTCTCCTAATGATGTTATCCTGTTATCAAATCACAACACATGTCCATGGTTAGGAAACCTTAACCATCTTTGATCAGCAATCTAGTCCAGTAGAGGCTTACTAGGGTCACTATATTTGTTTATGTATACACACATGTATTTAAGTTTTCGGTCAATACAATTCTAGCATGAATAATAAACCTTTATCATGAATAAGGAAATATAACAGTAACCATTTTATAATTGCCTCTAGGGCATATTTCGATCATGACAAGCGAATAAACACTCATCATGAGAATAATCCACCTAGCATGGAAGGTGATGACAGCCCCCTGTCACTTCATGAGCGATTTAGGAATACCAAACAGATTATTATTGAATATTTAGAGTTCGGCACATGCAAATTTACTTGGAATGGTAGGTAAATACCGCATATAGGTAGATATGGTGGACACTCATGGAAGAAACTTGGTTCAAGGGTTTTGGATGCACAACTAGTATTCCCGCTTAGTACATAAATTTAGGCTAGCAAAAGCTTCTAAAAAGCAAGCACCACATGTTGGAGGATCCATAACAATATAACTTCTATACAAATATACCCAAATATAACTCATTACGTTGTCTTCCCTGTCCAACTTCAGATAATTTGCTCAAGTTTGAAAATAATTAATGGGGATCACAATCATAGAAGATGTCTAAGATAGTATATTTATATATGAAATCTCTCTTACTTCAATATTCTTTCATGAATTTTTCAAGTGAACAATACTATGTTTGCTAACTTTCAATAAATTTACCACATATACTTCTTCTATGTGAGGTCATTACTCCCCATGGGATAAGCATATGAAACTTATATAATTTCAAATTTATGATATTCAATTCATTCAACCATTTACTCATGGGATATAAGTGAAGCACACAAGTAAATGGCAAACTACTCCAAAAAAGGTATAAGTGAAGATCAATGAGTAGTTGAATAATTAAGTAGCTATGTGAAGACTCTCTATCACTGCCTGGTGCCCGCCTGGCCTTGGTCGTCATGGCTTGCGTCATGGGAACCCCACGAGGTACCCCTTGCCTTGATCTCTGCGCCCCTTCGCGAGCCTTCATGGTGAGGCCGCTCCTGAGTAGGCCTTGTGTCGTCCACCTCGCGAGGCTTGGCCCCTCGCGAGGGTCTTGAGTGCCGGCTGACGAAGACGGGCCATACTGGGCCATTGGTGGAGCCATGCCATGGGCCACACGCAGGCAAGTCTGGGGACCCCCGTTCCCAGAACGCCGACAGATGAATTATATGTGGCAACCTAAATTCCACTTTTTTGGAGTTTTTCTTCTATAAAACAAACTAGTGATAAAACAAGAAATTAAAAGATTTAGTTGCAATATCTAAAGATATATCTTCAAGCACTCACCTCCCCGGCAACGACACCAGAAAAGAGCTTGATGTCTACTTTGCATTTGGTTCTTTTAGACTCGTGTTGGGCCTCCAAGCGTAGAGTTTGTAGGACAGTACCAAAGTTCCCTCAAGTGGATGACCTAAGGTGTATCAATCTGTGGGAGGCGTAGGATGAAGATGGTCTCTCTCAAACAACCCTACAACCAAATAACAAAGAGTCTCTTGTGTCCCCAACACACTCAATACAATGGTAAATTGTATAGGTGCACTAGTTCGGTGAAGAGATGGTGATAAAAGTGTAATATGGATAGTAGATATAGGTTTTTGTAATCTGAAAATGCAAGGTAGCAAATGAAAAAAATGAGCGAAAATGGTATTGCAATGCTTGAAAACATGGCATAGGGTTCATACTTTCACTAGTGCAAAGTCTCTCACCAATGATAACATAATTAAATCATATGTCAATCCCTCAACATTCGACAAAGAGTCACTCCGAAGTTCCTATCACAGGGAACATAAGATGAAATTGCCTGTAGGGTACGAAACCACCTCAAAGTTATTCTTTTTGATCAACCCATTGAGATATTCCTATAAGTGTCACAAATAGCCCTAGAGTTCGTAGTAAAATAACACCATATGATACACATCAATCAACCCTAATGTCACCAACATACTCCAATGTCGCCACAAGTATCTGTGGGTCAATTATACGATATCATCAAACAACTTCAGATTCATAATATTCAATCCAACACAAAGAACTTCAAAGAGTGCCCCAAGATTTCTACCGGAGAAACGACTACGAAAACGTGCATCAACCCCTATGCATAGATTACCGCAATGTCACCTCGAGAATCCGTGAGTTGAGTGCCAAAACATACATCAAGTGAATCAATAGAACACCATATTGTCACCACGGGTATCCCAGGCAAGACATACATCAAGTGTTCTCAAAGCCATAAAAGTATTCAATCCGTTAATAGTGAAACCTCAAAGGTAAAACTCAATTCATCACAACGAGATAGAGGGGGAGAAACACCATATGACCCAACTATAGTAACAAAGCTTGCGGTACATCAAGATCGTGCCAAATCAAGAACATGAGAGAGAGAGAGAGGGAGAGGGAGAGAGAGAGAGAGAGAGAGAGATAGAGAGAGAGAGAGAGATCAAACACATAGCTACTGGTACATACCCTCAGCTCCGAGGGTGAACTACTCCCTCCTCGTTATGGAGACCACCGGGATGATGAAGATGGCCTTCGGTGATGATTTCCCCCTCCGGCAGGGTGCAGGAACGGGGTCCTGATTGTTTTTTCGTGGCTACAGAGGCTTGCGGCGGCGGAGCTTCTCGTCTAGGGTTCTTTTCGAGGGTTCTGGTATTTATGAGAAGTTTTAGCATCGGTCTGACATCAAGGGGGTGCTCGAGGGGCCCACAAGCCGGGGGGTGCGCCCTAGGGGGGTGGGCGTGCCCCCTAGGCTTGTGGCCTCCTCAGTCACTTCCTAGCCCAGTTCTGGTGCTTCAGGGGTCTCTTTTGGTCCATAAAAAATCACCGTAAATTTTTAGCCCATTCCGAGAACTTTTATTTCTGCACAAAAAATGACACCACGATAGTTCTGCTGAAACAACGTCTGTCCGGGTTAGTCCTAATCAAATCATACCAAAACCATATAAAATTGTAGTAAACATGACATGAATAATTCATAAATAATAGATACGTTGGAGACGTATCATCTATCTAGACGATGATACATGCCGTCACACCGAGAGGTCCCTAAGAATATCTCTCCATCGTCGGAGAAGCAAATTCCACTCTTGAGCTATCTATGCCCTTGTTAAACTTTCCGATGAACCTGCAAGTTCTCATTATGATCACCGTGTTACAGATGACGTTTGTGCAACCCCAAAGTCCACCGCACGGTAAGAAGTGACTATGATACTCTAATGGTCTAAGGAACTAAAACATATGTGAATACACCATGTTATAACAATTGATTTCAGACGATATTATCTCAAAGTATAACAACAAGTTTGGATCGATTCAATATGATCGTCCTTCTAACATCATACTTCCAATATTATTTTAGGACTATGGTTGCACTTAATGATATCCTAAGATCCAGAAAACATGATCACCAATAACACTTGAGCCAGTCTTGGAGGCAAGACTAGGAACCTTATTTTACCGTTTATTATTCCACACATGCATATGAGTTTCCCACTGAGTTACACATTCCAGGATCATATCAGTTATAAAATAGAATATAAACTCTTAATTATGAAAACAAAAATATAATAATACAGTATTATTACCTCTAGGACATATTTACAACAGATATTTGGTTTAGGCAAGTGTTGATTCATAATATAGAGAATGACAATTTTGCTCGCCTTGTATGGAGAAGTTTATGTGCTTCACTGAAATAAATTTGGTGCTCTCATTTTGTGAAAGTCATTTCATGGAGGACAATTTGATTGTGCACTTATTCTATATGAACATTATAGAAAGTACCCCAACTAAGCACAACGTTATTTATTTTTTCCCTCGGTCATACACATGTTCAAATGTGATATTAAGCCCTTTATGTTACATATTCTTTCTCTATGGATGATGTCTCTTATGTTATTTATTCAGAGAATTTGCTTCAGAAGATGTGCATAGAGAGTATTGATGGGGTTGTTATCTTTGTAACATATTGGAGACTGATTGAGCATATGCTATTAGTAGTGGTTATGAAAGTAATTGTAGAAGCTACTAAAATTCTTATGTTTAGATACACGTGAGGTTTTTTTATTGCATGGTTAAGGAGTACTGTCAGAGTTTTTTTACCAGCTGTTTTGGCAATTTAGTGGAAAGGCAACCTATGGGATTTATGAGTTGCTTACAAATTTTTGGGTATGTCTTGAATCATGCAGTTTATGGTGTTATTGTTGCATGTGTCTTGTACTACGACACATTGGAGTCTTGATTCTATTAGTCATGCCATTTGTCTGCATAATCAATGGTTGACAACTCTCAACTTGTTACAATGGACTAGTTTGCAAGGCAACATCATGGAGAGTAGTGTTGGTTGGTATGTGTATTGTGAGGATCAGGTGTTTGTTTGCATTATTCTTATACTCATATATGGTCAACGTGTTCGTTGACTAGAAATTCTCATAGGTGTGCTTAGTGTTTCCTTATGCTTAATGTTATCTTGTGTGCATTTTTAGTTGCTTCGACTCCTGAATTATATTGTAACATCACTACCAATTTGTGGCATTTGCAGCTTGTTCACATGCAAAAAATTATAATTGTCTTATGTAGGAGAGGCATCTTGGTGGCTAGAACAAAATATGAGGTTGCATCCACTCAGTTATCCTAGTGCATTTGGGAAGTGTACACCATGGTGGCTAGAGCAAAATATGAGGTTGCTTCCCTCTGTTAGCCTTGTGCATTTGGGAAGTACAAATCTCAGTTTGGTGCAGTTATTGGTCAGTGACTACTCTTGACTATAAATGCTCGTATTTGACGGGGTTCTTTCTTTTCAAGCCGTCTTCTGGTGGTAGAAAATTATGCTTACCTTCTAGTATAATCTATTACAATGTTCTATATAATGTACATCCAACAATTTGATGAAGCTATGGTTACAGTCTAGTTTGTCAAAATTTGGCTATGATTGGCATAATTTGTATTTTGTGATGCTTTGGATAGATGATGGCTTTGGATACTATTTGGGAGATTTTGACTTTGATATGGACATTCTACACCACTATACCACAATGGTGACTCTATAGTCTTTATACACAAAGGAGAAGATGAACATAACAATATTTGGTAATAGCTCCATGCATGTTTTCCCATGAATTCTTGAGACAATTACTATATTTGGCTACTTGGTGATTCATCCTTTCCCAATAGTTGCTGATTGCAAGACCTTTTGAGGAGATATGATGTTCATGTGTTGCCTCTTTATGCTTAGCTAAAGGATTTTTCCTTGTATATGTCCAATGGACAATTCAGAGGCTTGGGAGTAATTTGTAGCCTCTGTAGAATTACTATGGAATTCACTGAGTTTTTCCAGTTGTGGAAAATTACTTGAAATCCTCCATTGTGATCATCAACAATGGTGTGAGATTTATCGTGATGATCATTGTTCCATTTGGATAGCCTGTATTATGTTCCACTTCAGGTCGAGGCAAGTCAATTGTTTGTCCAAAGATTGAATGAGTAGCGGGTGTGTAACGTTTGAGGTGGAGATTCCCTTATTATTTATAATACACCATTCAACCACATTTGCCGTCATTGTTCAAGCAATTTGAGGGACGAATACAACTTAAGAGAAAGTAGTCCACCATAGTGATGTTGTGGGATCGAGGATGATGTGTGATGTGATTGTACTTGGCAGATAGCCCCTTGTGGAGATTCCAACTTGTTTGATGTTGTGAAGAAAGTGGAATCAGTCGCTGCCAATCAAGTGTGATAGATGGGCTAACATTGTTGAATTTACTTTGATGGTTCCATTTCATATCATGTATGAGAAGCCAAGCTCATACATAAAGATGATTATTGAATGTATGCAACTGGTTGAGCTAAAGCACTGACAATCGCACCCCCTGTAGTAATGCACAAATAGAGGCTAAAAATAGAGCAAATAAGGGCATCATCCAAGTGAGTGACACGCAACTCGGACATTTTGACAGTTGTCCATAAGCCAGGGTTGTAACCTAGACAGTCCGGCTAGGAAGTTGATACGTCCATTTTGCATCGTGCTTTTATATTGATATTTATTGCATTATGGGCTATTATTACACGTTATGTCACAAAACTTATGCATATTCTCTCTTATTTTACAAGGTTTACATGAAGAGGGAGAATGCAGGCAGCTAGGATTCTAGGCTGGAAAAGGAGCAAATATTAGAGACCTATTCTGCACAACTCCGAAAGTCCTGAAACTCCATGAAAGTCATTTTTGGAATTAATAAAAAATATTGAGCGGAAGAAATACCAGAGGGGGGCCACCCTCTGTCCACGAGGGTGGGGGCGCCCTGACCCCTAGGCGCGCCCCCTACCTAGTGGGCCCCCTGGCAGCCTTTCGGTGATCATCTTCTGCTATATGAAGGCTTTTATCCTATAAAAAATCATAAGCAAGCTTACGGGACAAAACTCCGCCACCACAAGGCGGAACCTTGGCGGAACCAATCTAGGGCTCCGGTGGAGCTGTTCTGCCGGGGAAACTTCCCTCCGGGAGGGAGAAATCATCACCATCGTCATCACCAACGATCCTCTCATCGGGAGGGGGTCAATATCCATCAACATCTTCACCAGCACCATCTCCTCTCAAACCCTAGTTCATCTCTTGTATCCAATCTTTGTAACAAAACCTCAGATTGGTAACTGTGGGTTGCTAGTAGTGTTGATTACTCCTTGTAGTTGATGCTAGTTGGTTTATTTGGTGGAAGATCATATGTTCAGATCCTTAATGCATATTAATACCCCTCTGATTATGAACATGAATATGCTTTGTGAGTAGTTACGTTTGTTCCTGAGGACATGGGAGAAGTCTTGCTTTTAGTAGTCATGTGAATTTGGTATTCGTTCGATATTTTGATGAGATGTATGTTGTCTCTCCTCTAGTGGCGTTATGTGAACATCGACTAAATGACACTTCACCATATTTGGGCCTAGAGGAAGGCATTGGGAAGTAATAAGTAGATGATGGGTCGCTAGAGTGACAGAAGCTTAAACCCTAGTTTATGCATTGCTTCGTAAGGTGCTGATTTGGATCCACATGTTTCATGCTATGGTTAGGTTTACCTTAATACTTCTTTTGTAGTTGCAGATGCTTGCAATAGGGGCTAATCATAAGTGGGATGCTTGTCCAAGAAAGGACAGTACCCAAGCACCGGTCCACACACATATCAAATTATCAAAGTAACGAACGCGAATCATATGAGCGTGATGAAAACTAGCTTGACGATAATTCCCATGTGTTCTCGGGAGCGCTTTTCTCTATATAAGAACTTGTCCAGGCTTGTCCTTTGCTATAAAAAGGATTGGGCCACCTTGCTGCACCTTATTTACTTTCATTGCTTGTTATCCGTTACAAATTATCTTATCACAAAACTATCTGTTACCGATAATTTCAGTGGTTGTAGAGAATACCTTACTGAAAACCGCTTGTCATTTCCTTATACTCCTTGTTGGGTTCGACACTCTTACTTATCAAAAGGACTAGATAGATCCCCTACACTTGTGGGTCATCAAGACTCTTTTCTGGCGCCGTTGCCGGGGAGTGAAGCGCCTTTGGTAAGGAAATATTTATATAGTGTGCTAAAATTTACTGTCACTTGTTACTATGAAACGTAATCATTTGAGGGGCTTGTTCGGGGTATCTTCACCCCAACGAGTAGAGCAAAGAGTTGCTCCTCAACCTACTGAACCTGCTGAAAATGTTTACTTTGAAATTCCTTCGGGTATGATAGAGAAACTGCTAACTAATCCTTTTACAGGAGATGGAACATTGCATCCCGATTTACACTTAATATATGTTGATGAAGTTTGGGGATTATTTAAGCTTGCAGGTATGCCCGATGATGTTGTCAATAAGAAGGTCTTCCCTTTATATTTGAAGGGAGATGCATTGACATGGTATAGGCTATGTGATGATATGGGATCATGGAACTACAAACGATTGAAATTGGAATTTCATCAGAAGTTTTATCCTATGCATCTTGTTCATCGTGACCGTAATTATATATATATATATATATATATATATATATATATATATATATATATATAAATTTTGGCCTCGCGAAGGAGAAACCATCGCTCAAGCTTGGGGGAGACTTAAGTCAATGTTATATTCATGCCCCAATCATGAGCTCTCAAGAGAAATGATTATTCAAAAAAATTATGCTCGGCTTTGTCTCAACAATTGCTAAATGCTCGATACTTATTGTACTGGTTCCTTTATGATGAAGACTATTCAATTCAGATGGGATTTATTGGAAAGAATTAAACGCAACTCCGAATATTGGGATCTTGATGAAGGTAAGGAGTCAAGTATGACACCTAAGTTTGATTGTGTTAAATCTTTTATGGATACCGATGTATTCCGTGAATTTAGCACTAAATATGGACTTGACTCTGAGATAGTAGCTTCTTTCTGCGGATCATTTGCTACTCATGTTGACCTCCCTAAGGAGAAGTGGTTTAAACCTAATCCTCCCACCGAAGTAAAAGTATTTGCACCTATTAAAGTTGAAGAAAATACTATCACTTATGATGATCCTATTGTTCCTAGTACTTATATTGAGAAACCACCTTTCCCTATTAGGATAAAGGATCATGCTAAAGCTTCAACCGTGGTTCGTAAGAGTAATACTAAAACACCTACACCACCTGAGCAAATTAAAGTTGAACCTAGTATTGCTATGGTTAAAGATTTCTTGGCCGATGATATTGATGGGCATGTTATTTACTTCTGTGATGAAGCTGCTAGAATTGCTAGACTCGATGCTAAGAAACATAGACCTGTTGTAGGCATGCCTGTTATTTCTGTTAAAATAGGAGATCATTGTTATCATGGCTTATGTGATATGGGTGCTAGTGCTAGTGCAATACCTCATTCCTTATACAAAGAAATTATGCATGATATTGCACCTGCTGAGATAGAAGAAATTGATGTTACAATTAAGCTTGCCAATAGAGATACTATTTCACCAATTGGGATTGTTAGAGATGTTGAAGTCTTGTGTGGAAAAGTTAATATCCTGCTGATTTTCTTGTTCTTGGTTCCCCACAAGATGAGTTTTGTCCCATTATATTTGGTAGACCCTTCTTGAATACTGTTAATGCTAAGATAGACTGCGAAAAGGATGTTGCTACTATTGGTTTGGGGGATATGTCTCATGAGTTCAATTTTGCTAAGTTTCGTAGACAACCTCATCATAAATAATTGCCTAGAAAGGATGAAATTATTGGTCTTGCTTCTATTGCCGTTACCTCCTAATGATCCTTTAGAACAATATTTGCTAGACCATGAAAATGATATGTTTATGAATGAAAGAAGGGAAATAGATGAAGTATTCTTTAAACAGGGACCTATTTTGAAACACAACTTGCCTATTGAAATTCTAGGGGATCCTCCGCCACCCAAGGGTGATCCCGTGTTTAAGCTTAAACCATTACCTAATACTCTTAAATATGTTTATCTTGATGAAAAGAATATATATCCTGTTATTATTAGTGCTAACCTTTCAGAGCAAGAAGAGGAGAGATTATTGAAAACTCTGAAGAAGCACCGTGCTGCTATTGGATATACTCTAGATGATCTAAAGGGCATTAGTCCCACTCTATGCCAACACAAAATAAAATTGGAGAAAGACACTAAACCAGTTATTGATCACCAACGACGGTTAAATCCAAAGATGAAAGAAGTGGTAAAAAAGGAAATACTAAAGCTCCTGGAGGTAGGTATAATTTATCCCGTTGCTGATAGTCAGTGGGTAAGTCATGTCCATTGTGTCCCTAAGAAGGGAGGTATTACTGTAGTTCCTAATGATAAAGATGAACTGATCCCGCAAAGAATTGTTACACGTTATAGGATGGTAATTGATTTCTACAAATTAAATAAAGCTACTAAAAAGATCATTACCCATTACCTTTTATTGATCAAATGCTGGAAAGATTATCCAAACATACACATTTTTGCTTTCTAGATGGTTACTCTGGTTTCTCTCAAATATTTTTGTCAGCTGAGGATCAAGAAAAGACCACTTTTACTTGCCCTTTTGGTACTTTTGCTTATAGACGTATGCCTTTTGGTTTATCTAATGCACCTGCTACCTTTCAAATATGCATGATGGCTATATTCTTTGACTTTTGTCAAAAGATTGTTGAGGTTTTCATGGATGATTTCTCTGTTTATGGATCTTCTTTTTATGATTGCTTGAGCAATCTTGATCGAGTTTTGCAGAGATGCGAAGATACTAGTCTTGTCTTGAATTGGGAGAAGTGCCACTTTATGGTTAATGAAGGCATTGTCTTGGGGCATAAAATTTCTGAAAGAGGTATTGAAGTTGATAAAGCTAAAGCTGATGCTATTGAAAAGATGTCGTGTCCCAAGGACATTAAAGGTATAAGAAGTTTCCTTGGTCATGCCGGTTTTTATAGGAGGTTCATTAAAGACTTCTCTAAAATTCTAGGGCTCTGACTAATCTATTATAAAAAGATATTCCTTTTGTCTTCGATGATGATTGTGTAGAAGTATTTGAAATACTTAAGAAAGCTTTGATTTCTGCACCTATTGTTTAGCCACTTGATTGGAATTTACCCTTTGAAATTATGTGTGATGCTAGTGATTATGCTGTAGGTGTTGTTCTAGGACAAAGAGTTGATAAGAAACTAAATGTTATTCAATATGCTAGTAAAACTCTAGACAGTGCCCAGAGAAACTATGCTACTACTGAAAAGGAATTTTTAGCAGTTGTATTTGCTTGTGATAAGTTCAGACTTTATATTGTTGATTCTAAAGTAACTATTCACACTGATCATGCTGCTATTAAATATCTTATGGAAAAGAAAGATGCTAAACCTAGACTTATTAGATGGGTTCTCCTACTACAAGAATTTGATTTGCATATTATTGATAGAAAGGGAGCTGAGAACCCCGTTGCACACAACTTGTCTAGGTTAGAGAATGTTCTTGATGACCCACTACCTATTGATGATAGCTTCCCTGATGAACAATTAGCTATCATAAATGCTTCTCGTATTACTCTGTGGTATGCTGATTATGCTAATTATATTGCTGCTAAATTCATACCACCTAGTTTCACATACCAGCAAAAGAAAAAGTTTTTCTACGATTTAAGACATTACTTCTGGGATGACCCACACCTTTATAAAGAAGGAGTAGATAGTGTTATTAGACGTTGTGTACCTGAGCATGAACAGGAACAGATCCTATGCAAGTGTCACTCCGAGGCATATGGAGGACACCACGCTGGAGATAGAACTGCACACAAGGTATTGCAATCCGGTTTTTATTTTCCTACTCTCTTCAAAGATGCCCGTAAATTTGTCTTGTCTTGTGATGAATGTCAAAGAATTGGTAATATTAGTAGACGTCAAGAAATGCCTATGAATTATTCCCTTGTTATTGAACCATTTGATGTTTGGGGCTTTGATTATATGGGACCGTTTCCTTCCTCTAATGGGTATACACATATTTTAGTTGTTGTTGATTACATTACTAAGTGGGTAGAAGCTATTCCAACTAGTAGTGCTGATCATAACACCTCTATTAAGATGCTTAAAGAAGTTATTTTTCCGAGGTTTGGAGTCCCTAGATACCTAATAACTGATGGTGGTTAACATTTTATTCATGGTGCTTTTCGTAAAATGCTTGCTAAGTATGATGTTAACCTTAGAATTGCATCTCCATATCACCCACAGTCTAGTGGCCAAGTAGAACTGAGTAACAGAGAGCTCAAATTAATTTTGCAAAAGACTGTTAATAGATCTAGAAAGAATTGGTCCAAGAAACTTGATGATGCATTATAGGCTTATAGAACTACATATATGAATCCTATGGGTATGTCTCCATATAAAATGGTTTATGGAAAAGCATGTCACTTACCTCTCGAACTAGAACATAAGGCATATTGGGCCACTAAAGTGCTCAATTATGATTTCAAACTTGCCGGTGAGAAGAGGTTATTTGACATTAGCTCACTTGATGAATGGAGAACTCAAGCCTATGAGAATGCCAAACTTGTTAAAGAAAAAGTTGAAAGATGGCATGACAAAAGGATACAAAAGCGTGAGTTTCATGTAGGTGATTATGTGCTGCTATTCAACTCTCGTTTAAGACTTTTTGTAGGAAAACTTCTCTCTAAATGGGAAGGCCCTTATGTTATCAAGGAGGTCTATTGTTCCGGTGCCATAAAAATCAACAACTTTGAAGGCACAAATCCGAAGGTAGTGAACGGTCAAATAATCAAACATTATATCTCAGGTAATCCTATAAATGTTGAAACTAATGTTATTGAACCGTAACCCCGGAGGAATACATAAGGGACACTTTCCAGAACGTTTCAGACTCTAAAAAGGAATAGGTATGTGGTACGGTAAGTAAACCGACTCCAAAACAGTTCTAATAGCATTTTTTCTCCATTTTGGAATATTTAAGAAAATAGGAAAATAAGAAGTAGTCTGGGAAGGACATGAGGCGTCCACGGGGGTGGAGGGCGTGCCCTACCCCCCTGGGCACGCCCCCTGCCTCGTGGGCACCTCGTTTTCTCTCCGGACTCTGTTTTCTTGCACGATACTTCTTTTGGTCGGTAAAAATTCATTATATAATCTCCCAAATGTTTTGACCACCGTATCATGCAAATATCCCATGTCTTTGTTTCGAGCTGTTTTTTTGACAGATCTAGATCACCATGACGTCTTCAAGCGCCCCCAAGGACAAGTTTTTCGAGAACGTCATCAACCCCTACCTCACGGAGGTGTTGCATCACCCTCAAACCATTGAGATGCGTGAGGGGGTGCTGCACATCCGCGATGTTGAGGAACCAAGGAGGACAGGAAGCGTGGAGACAAGACTCAAAGTAATTGAACAACAAGTTTTCAAGTGCCAAGGGATGGTGGAACGCGGACTCAACACCAACCAGATGATGATCACAGAGTTCACCAACAACCACAAGCTATATGCCAAGAACATTGGGGAGACCATCTTCAAGCTTCATGAGAAAATCGAGAACCTCCAAGTCCACATCTATGACCTGCAAAACCAAAACTGTGAGTATGAATACAGATTCAAGAGGATGAGTTTGGCTGCAGATTTGAGGATCCCGGAGACTCGATCATCCTTCTATGATGGTGATCCTATGCCTTGGAAGACGGACGACAAGCCTACATCATCCACAACTCCATCATCACCACCTCCAAGGAACTAAACACATGGGTAGGGGCACTCCCCTTGGCAACTGCCAAGCTTGGGGGAGGTGCCCCAGTATCGTATCACCATCACCTCCTATCTTTACCATTTTTCTTAGTTCGATCCTTTTGGTAATATCTTAATCTAGTAGAATAAAGTTTTGGTACGAATTAGTTTTGAGTTTTGCTTTATGATCCCTCTATGTAATCGATTCAGTGAGCTTTATATAATAAAGATTAGTGTTGAGTCAAGGGCTTTGCTATCTTGCTATGATCTTGAGGGAAAGAAAGAATAAAAAGAAATAAAAGAGATCATATTGATCTTATGGAGAGTAATGACTTCACATAAAGAGTATGATGATTAAAAATTGTTGAGAGTTGGCAAACATAGTTTTGGTCATCGTTGCAATTAATAGGAAGTAATAAAGAAAGAGAGGTTCTCACATATAAATATACTATCTTGGACATCTTTTATGATTGTGAGAACTCATTAAAATATGACATGCTAAAGAGTTGATGTTGGACAAGGAAGACAACGTAATGGGTTACGTTTTCTTATATACGAAATAAAGTATATTGTCATGGATCATCCAACATGTTGAGCTTGCCTTTCCCTCTCATGCTAGCCAAATTCCTTGCACCAAGTAGAAATACTACTTGTGCTTCCAAATATTCTTAAACCCAGTTTTGCCATGAGAGTCCACCATACTTACCTATGGATTGAGTAAGATTCTTCAAGTAAGTTGTCATGTTGCATGCAATAAAAATTGCTTCCTAAATATGTATGACTTATTAGTGTGGAGAAAATAAGCTTTATACGATCTTGTGATATGGAAGTAATAAAAGCGACGGACTGCTTAATAAAGGTCTGTATCACAAGTGGCGATATAAAGTGACGTTCTTTTGCATTAAGATTTTGTGCATCCAACCATAAAAGCACATGAAAACCTCTGCTTCCCTCCGCGAAGGACCTATCTTTTACTTATGTCTTATACAAGAGTCATGGTGATCTTCACCTTTCCTTTTTACATTTTATCCTTTGGCAAGCACCTCGTGTTGGAAAGATCCTGATATATATATCCAATTGGATATAAGTTAGCATGAACTATTATTGTTGACATTACCCTTGAGGTAAAAGGTTGGGAGGCAACACTATAAGCCCCTATCTTTCTCTGTGTCCAATTAAAACTGCATACCCATAAATATTGCGTGAGTGTTAGCAATTGTGAAAGACTAAATGATAGTTGAGTATGTGGACTTGCTGAAAAGTTCTTCTGTTGACTCTTTCCGATGTTATGATAAATTGCAATTGTTTCAATGACCGAGATCATAATTTGTTGGTTCTCAATGAAGTTTTTGGCTCATACTTGACATTGTGGATAGATTGTTACTTGAGCATAATAAATCATATGACAATATTCATAAATGTTGCTGTTATAAGAATGATCATGATGCCCTCATGTATGTATTTTATTTTATCGACACCTCTATCTCTAAACATGTGGACATATTTTTTGATATCGTCTTCCGCTTGAGGACAAGCGAGGTCTAAGCTTGGGGGAGTTGATACGTCCATTTTGCATCATGCTTTTATATTGATACTTATTGCATTATGGGTTGTTATTACATGTTATGTCACAATACATAAGCCTATTCTCTCTTATTTTACAAGGTTTACATGAAGAGAGAGAATGCCGGCAGCTGGGATTCTGTGCTAGAAAAGGAGCAAATATTAGAGACCTATTCTGCACAACTCCAAAAGTCTTGAAACTCCATGAAAGTCATTTTTGGAATTAATAAAAAATATTGAGCGGAAGAAATACCAGAGGGGGGCCACCCTCTGTCCACGAGGGTGGGGGCATGCCCTACCCCCCTGGGCGCGCCCCCTGCCTCGTGGGCCCCCTGGCAGCCTTCCGGCGATCATCTTCTGCTATATGAAGGCTTTTACCCTGGAAAAAATCATAAGCAAGCTTACGGGACGAAACTCCGCCGCCACGAGGCGGAACCTTGGCGGAACCAATCTAGGGCTCCAGCGGAGCTATTCTGCCGGGGAAACTTCCCTTCGGGAGGGGGAAATCATCACCATCATCATCACCAACGATCCTCTCATCGGGAGGGGGTCAATCTCCATCAACATCTTCACCAGCACCATCTCCTCTCAAACCCTAGTTCATCTCTTGTATCCCATCTTTGTACCAAAACCTTAGATTGGTACCCGTGGGTTGCTAGTAGTGTTGATTACTCCTCGTAGTTGATGCTAGTTGGTTTATTTGGTGGAAGATCATATGTTCAGATCCTTAATGCATATTAATACCCCTCTGATGAACATGAATATGCTTTGTGAGTAGTTACGTTTGTTCCTGAGGACATGGGAGAAGTCTTGCTATTAGTAGTCATGTGAATTTGGTATTAGTTCGATATTTTGATGAGATGTATGTTGTCTCTCCTCTAGTGGCGTTATGTGAACATCGACTAAATGACACTTCACCATATTTGGGCCTAGAGGAAGGCATTGGGAAGTAATAAGTAGATGATGGGTTGCTAGAGTGACAGAATCTTAAACCCTAGTTTATGCGTTGCTTCGTAAGGGGCTGATTTGGATCCACATGTTTCATGCTATGGTTAGGTTTACCTTAATACTTCTTTTGTAGTTGTGGATGCTTGCAATAGGGGTTAATCATAAGTGGGATGCTTGTCCAAGAAAGGGCAGTACCCAAGCACCGGTCCACCCACATATCAAATTATCAAAGTAACAAACGCGAATCATATGAGCGTGATAAAAACCAGCTTGACGATAATTCCCATGTGTCCTCGGGAGCGCTTTTCTCTATATAAGAACTTGTCCAGGCTTGTCCTTTGCTACAAAAAGGATTGGGCCACCTTGCTGCACCTTATTTACTTTCATTGCTTGTTATCCGTTACAAATTACCTTATCACAAAACTATCTGTTATCGATAATTTCAGTGCTTGCAGAGAATACCTTACTGAAAACCGCTTGTCATTTCCTTCTGCTCCTTGTTGGGTTCGACACTCTTACTTATCGAAATGACTATGATAGATCCCCTACACTTGTGGGTCATCAGTAGTCTAACCTACTATTGTTTCATGGACACAAGCCGAATGACCGGGGAGAGCCAAATAGTCTAGGCATCGTTCGAACATCCGACAAGCAGCCCGGACGAAGACATCGACTGAATTACTGTCCATCCCAAAGCCGACTTAGAGAAAAGTGTACTAATGCGTCTGGGCAAATACTCGGACGTCCGGCTAGCAGCTCGGACAATCCGGCCAAACAGTTGATGACCCACAAGTATAGGGGATCAATTGTAGTCCTTTCGATAAGTAAGAGTGTCGAAGCCAACGAGGAGCAGAAGGAAATGACAAGCTGTTTTTAGCAAGGTGTTTTCTACAAGCATTGAAATTGTCGGTAATAAATAGTTTGATAGCAAGATAATTTGTAACGGGCACTAATAGTAATGGTAACAAAAGTGCAGCAAGGTAGAACAATACTTTTGTTGCAAAGGACAGGCTGGAACAGTCTCCTATAATAAGCAAAGCGTTCTCGAGGACACACAGAAATTTCATCTAGTCACTTTCATCATGTTGGTTTGATTTGCATTCACTACTTTGATAATATGATATGTGGGTGGACTGGTGCTTGGGTGTTGTTCTTACTTGAAGAAGCGTCCCACTTATAATTAACCCCCTCGCAAGCATCCTCAACTACGAGAAAAGTATTAAGATAAAATCTAACCATAGCATTAAACATATGGATCCAAATCAGTCCCTTATGAAATAGCGCACAAACTAGGTTTTAAGCTTATGTCACTCTAGCAACCCATCATATTGTAACTACTCCAAAATGCATTCCCTTAGGCCCAAAGATGGTGAAGTGTCATGTAGTCGATGTTCACATAACACCACTAAGGGAATCACAACATACATACCATCAAAATATCGAACGAATATCAAATTCACATGATTACTAGAAACATGACTTCTCCCTTGTCCTCAAGAACAAAAGTAACTACTCACACAACATATTCATGCTCAAGATCAGAGGAGTAATAAATATCATAATGGATCTAAACATATAATCTTCCACCAAATAAACCGGCTAGCATCAACTACAAGATGCAATCAATACTACTTGTCACCCACAGGTACAAATTTGAGGTTTTGATATAGATTGAACACAAGAGATGAACAAGAGTTTGAGATGAGATGGAGTTGTTGAAGATGTTGATGAAGATTGGCCTCCCAAAGATGAGAGGGTTGTTGGTGATGACGATGGACTCGATTTCCCCCTCCTGGATGGATGTTTCGGTAGATCCCTCCGCCGGAGGGCAAAAGTGCTCCTGCCCAAGTTCTGCCTCGAGATGGCGGCGCTCCATCTCGAAAGTCTTCTCCTTATGTTTGCTAGGACAAAAGACCTTATGTACTACAAGATGGGCATCAGAGGTGGGCCTGGGCCCCCACTACCCACCTGGGCACGCCTGGAGGGGGTGGCGCACCCTGGTGCCTTGTGGGCGCCTGGGTGACCCCGTCTGGTGGTTATTTATTCCAATATTTTAATATATTCATAAATAATTCTTCGTGAAATTTCAGCTCATTTGGAGATGTGCAGAATAGGTATCTCTGACATAGCTTTTTCATGTCCAGAATTCTAGCTGCCGGCACTCTCCTTCTTTGTGTAAACCTTGCATATTATGAGAGAAAAGGCACTGGAATTACTCCATAAAGTGTTATAATGAATAAAAACATTATAAGTAACAGTAGGAAAACATGATGCAAAATGGACGTATCAACTCCCCCAAGCTTAGACCTTGCTTGTCCTCAAGCGAAAGCCCATATCCAAAATCATGTCCACATGTTTAGAGAGAGAGGTGTCGACAAAAATGAAATACAGACATATTAGCATCAAGGTCATTATTATAGCAACAAATAAACTTCATCATAAAACTTTATCATATACCTTTATCGTATAACTTCTCATGAGCAAGTAACAATTCATCACAACATCGAAGTAGGAAGCATAAACTTTCTTGAAAGCAAACAAACTATGTTCTCAGCCAACTTTGCAATTACAATTCATCATATTTTCAGGATGGGTCTCATGTCGGATCCTTTTGGCAAGTCCACATACTCAAACATCATTTAGTCTTCTATGATTGCTAACACTCACATCATATATATGAGCAAAAAGTTTCAACCGGACACATAAAAAGATAGGGGCTTATAGATTCGGCTCCCAACTTATTCACCTCGAGGGTGATGTCAACAATAATAACTCATGATCACTCACATTCAACTGGATATATGTGCCTAAATATTTCCCCATCACATGGTGCTTTCAAAAGAGAAAATAAAAAGGAATAGAGGAGAATACTTTGACTCTTGCATAAAATGTAAATACATAAAAGTAAAAGATATGCCCTTCGTAGAGGGAAGCAGAGGTTGTCATGCACTTTTTGGTTTTGTATGCACAATCCCTTAATCCAAAAGAACGCCATGTTATATTGCCCCTTATGATATCAACCTTTATTATGAAGTCTGTCGCTTTTATTACTTTGTCATCACAAGTTCATACAACGTTTATTTTTCCTTACATTAAAAGATCAAACACATTTAGAGGCAATTCTTATTGCCCTTTTTGCACCGATGACAACTTACTTGAAAGATCTTACTCAATCCATAGGTAGGTATGGTGGACTCTTAAAACATGGATTTGGGTTTAAGGTTTTTGGATACACAAGTAGTATCTCAACTTAGTGCAGACTTTTGGCTAGTAAAGATATTGGGCAAGCACCACATGTTACAGGATCTATGACAATACACTACTGCAGGATGCTGCTAATGCGACACTACGATTAGAGACCCTTCGACGAAACTGTATGTGATGCAATAATAGCAAACGGTGGTGTAAAATACCGTCAAAAAGGTGCAAAACATTTGCGATGACGGATGCATCAAACACAGTTCAGATTTTGGTTGCGTGTGCGATGCAGGGCATACAGTTCAGTTAAATTAACTATTTGCGATGAGGAGGAACAAAAGAAATGGGCTGCCAGATGAAGGTGTGTGCGATATATAGCAGACGCTTCACTCAGATGGACTGTTTGTGATTAGGCAACACAAAAGAAACGGTCAGCCAGATCAAGGTGTGTGCGCTATATGGCATGCGGTTCACTCGGGTGAACTATTTGCATTGAGATAAGAGAACAGAAATGGCTCAGTATAACAAGATGTGTGTGATACGCGCCAAACAGGTCTATAATCATAAATGTGTGCGAAGACCGATAATAACACATACGATTTCTTCTAATAAGATGTATATGATATGCTTTGTCTACACAACACGTATTGGCCATTGGGGGACGGGCGGTCATCCGGATACGCCATAAGGATGCGAAGAGGCATCCTATATCAGCAAGGACTAGCTGTTCCACCAGTAGCATATCTAAGAGAACTCTCAAGTTAAGTGTGCTCAAGCTGGAGCAGCCATCAGATGGGTGTCTGGATGGGAAGTTGTGTTGATGTTAAATTAATTGATAGGATGGGTCATTTCGGTCAAATGACTGAAATGAACCATTCCCTCAGCTAATTTAACCTCGAGGTCTGTGTTTTTATTTTTATTTTATTTTTTAACATATGTTAAAGAAGGTCTACCGCATTACTT
The DNA here is from genome assembly GCF_002162155.2 of Triticum dicoccoides. NCBI lineage: Eukaryota > Viridiplantae > Streptophyta > Magnoliopsida > Poales > Poaceae > Triticum > Triticum dicoccoides. The sequence continues at coordinate 53,731,768 of NC_041387.1, forward strand.
TTTGACAATGTGTATACGTGGCATATAGTTGATCCATCCGACCTGTTTGTGGTGGAATAAGCTGTGTGTGTTGTGGGCAAACGCTTGCTAGTGTACAACCATTTGTGATTGATGAATTCATCACCGACGAGTTCCCTAGTGTGATCCGTGTTCATCTCATCATCATCTACTTCTTGTGCTAGCTCGATGTTACTTATATGCTAAGTTTCCATTAATTGATGGCGTTCTATGAACACGCCACCATTTCCCACCATTTCCTCACCTGTTTCCCGCCACCCAGCGACATTGCACATAAACCTAGGCGCGGCGTGACGCACGGAGGCAACAAGCGCAGCATGTAGCACATCCACCTTTTCCAAGCATGCCAACGCACCAAAGCGCCGCCTCTTCGATCAACATTGTCGACCAGGAAAACCAGAAGGCGACACGGCCCTTCCAGGCCACGTCGCTCCCCGGCAACGCAATGGACGACGCCGTGATGTGCGTCATTGCCAGATTTGAGCAGACCCCTGGCGCATGGCGCTTCACCACCGTGGATCAAGATAGGCATGTCAGCGATGAGAGGCTGTAGCTCGCCACACAACATGATCGATGGCGCGCCACAGAGCAAGCTAGGCGCGTCCGCGCCGATAGGCTGTGTCTCACCACACAATGATACCATTGGAGCACCGTAGAGCGAGAGGCGCGGCGTGCCGCACAGAAAGAGCAGATCCATCGGTGCTTGCTTGCTGTGGACAGGGTGTCGCAGCTGGGTACACGTCCCATCAGTACCCCCATTCCTCGCCAGGAGTGGGCATAGGCCCTCTGCATCGTACTTGCATCACAGGCCGGCCGCATCGTACTTGCACCAGACGCCCGCCGCGCCATTCGCATGGGTGCTCCGTTCGCCTTGTCCGCGGCCCGCTCGATGCCAACACACTGGTCTGTAGGCTCGGCCGCCACACCTGGGCGCAGTAGAGGAACATGGTCGTCGCGTCCTCGAGGTGGTGATCTCCGATGAAATAGCCAACTTGGAGCTCGAGATCGCGCTCCAGATGTACCGACCATTCATCAAGGGTGCATGACCATAAAAGATATTATTCATATAAATATAACAACCATTATTCTCTAACTTAAATGAATAACCATCTTGCAATAAACACGATCTAGATATAATGTTCATGCTCAACGTTGGCACCAAATAAAAATTATTTAGGTATAAAACTAACCCCGAAGGTAGATGTAGAGGTAGCGTGCCGACGGCGATCACATCAACCTTGGAACCATTTCCGACGAGCATCGTCACCTCGTCCTTAGCCAATCTTCATTTATTCCACAGCTCCTATTTCGAGTTACAAATATGAGCAACCAAACCAGTATCAAATACCTAGGCACTACTACGAGCATTAGTAAAAACACATCAATAACATGTATATCAAATATACCTTTCTTCACTTTGCCATCCTTCTTATCGGCCAAATACTTGGGGCAGTTATGCTTCCACTGACCATTCCCTTTGTAGTACAAGCACTCAGCTTCAGGCTTGGGTCTAGCTTTGGGATTCTTACCGGGAGTGGAAACTTGCTTGCCATTCTTCTTGAAGTTCCCTTTCTTTCCCTTGCCCTTTTTCTTGAAACTAGTGGTCTTGTTAACCATCAACACTTGATGATCCTTCTTGATTTCTACCTCCTTGGTCGTAAGCATTGCGAAGAGCTCAGGAATCATTTTGTTCATTCCTTGCATATTATAGTTCATCATGAAGCGTTTGTAGCTTGGTGGCAGTGATTGAAGAACTCTGTCAATAACACTATCAACTGGAACATCAAATCCCAGCTGAGTCAAGTGGTTATGATACCTAGACATTTTGAGTATGTGTTCACTGACACAACTGTTCTCCTCAATCTTGCAGGTATAGAACTTGTTCGAGACTTCATATCTCTCAACCCGGACATTTTCTTGAAATATTAACTTCAACTCTTGGAACATCTCATATGCTCCATGATGTTCAAAACATCTTTGAAGTCCCGGTTCTAGGCCGTAAAGCATGGCACACTGAACTATCACTGGTACGCGTCGGTGCTATACAAATGGTTTTTAACCCCTTTCTGTGACGGCATTTGGAACCATCACCTAGTGAATGACGGTGATAGGGGGGTCCTTCCCACACGACCCAGAAACCGTCGGGGATAGGGACCCTACAGTACTCCTACTCGTTTGTGCTCGCATTGCCATCGCAGTCGGTATTCTGTGGTGCTATGTTTATGATGCACGACCCATCACAAACGGTTCACTATTATAGAACGTGTATGATAAGCATACAATCACACACATTCACTTTTCCCAAACCGTATGTGATAACTAATTAAGAAGATTAGCTAATCATCGTATGAGTGTCGGACAGGATTATGAAACATCACACCATCATAACATCGTCGTACACGAGAACTATCGCACACGCTATTCTATGGTGCAATGTTTACGATGCATACTTCATCAGAAACAGTTCATGGTTGCGAATCATGTATGATAAGGCAACTAACACAAACGTTTAGTTTGCTCGCACCGTTTGTGATATTGTCTGACATCGCACACGCTTTGCAAACAGCAACTGTGTGCATGCTTGCACATGTTTCCTCTCTGTGAACCGTCTTGGATTATGGTGTATATCGCAAACGTTTGTGTTTTACAAACCATGTGTGCCGAAACGACCTGGAGAGCGTAATTTCACCATAATTTAATTGCTGCTATTTCAAATTGTACCGGATTTGAATTTGAATTTGAATGTATGCTACAACTTTATTCATATCCATCAGGTTCAAACAACCAATGCATTATTCGATTCATAGGTACATATGTTCAAGAATTACATAAGAATCAAATAAAGAATGATGAAACACAGTTGTATACTCTTACTATTAAAGACAGTAAAGAAAGAGGAGAAATACATTCTGGTTGCTGAACAAGGTGAAGCGGAATGCCCATATTGTGCCCTCCCCCATGCAGTAGGCACGCAAAACTCTAGTCCAACCCCTTGCGATGGCCGACCGCCCATCCTTCACAGTCTTCATGAAAACATCTAGATAATCATCGTGTTCTGGTAGAAATACTTTAACCTTTTCATGCCCACCAATCATGTAGTTTGAGAGGTAATCTTGAGTAAACTGCTTTGGTAACCACTGCAAAGGAAAAAGATTCAGACATTGTCATCTAACACAACTCATTATGGGTAGTAAAAAGAAGGCTGCAGAGTTCTTACTTACCATCTTGCAGTTCACTGTTGTCTCAGATAAAGTGTAAACAAATAGTTTAATTTCCATCTTTGGACCCATTTTACTAACAATCTTCATCAGCTTCCTCACTTGATACTGGTTCATCGATATCTCATTGCCCCATAAGCAGAAAGGGTCGAAGCGCGGATCTTTACCAATGACATATGTACCTAAAAGCACCAAGTTAATATTAGAAGCTAAACAACAATTGCATAATGATGTAGTAAAACACTCTTTTATAATACTCCCTCCATTCCTAAATATTTGTTTTTCTAGCGATTTCAACAAGTGAATCTACACTCTAAAATATGTCTATATACATCCGTATGTGGTAGTCCATTTGAAATCTCTAAAAAAGACAAATATTTAGGAACGGAGGGAGTATCTTATAACATCCAATATACTCACGTATTAGATGAATTAACATCTTATATTATGGGTCGGAAGGAGTTTAGTGCATTCTTACAAATTATCGGCTGATTAACTGCTGCTATATCCATGGGTTACAGTTAGTTTGAGCTAGTTCGGGCTCAAATAGCCCTAAAGTATATCTAAACATGAGGGCTAGTTTGAGCTAGTTACATCTATAACCCACCCAAAAAAACTATCCAACCCAAGAGGTGCTAATTGGAGCTAGTTCTCCTTGTGCATTTATTGTCAATCTAACCCTGCCATCCAAACAACTCTTTGGATGGAGTTAGTTCAGGGTTAGTCATGAGCTAGAAACTAACTCTAACCTCTAGCTAAGTTGAGTATCCAAACAGGGATGTGTTGTTGTTGTTGTTGCTGCTGCTCTTCTATGTATATCTAGACATCATCAAAACATTAATGTAACACTCTTCCTTGTTGCTATGTAGCCTAGGATTGCATATTTAGACATTAAGTACAGTGCATGTTGCTATGTAGCCTCAGATATATTACATATGGCCCTAGTTAACCTAACGATAAATTGGTTGCAGATATATTTAGTTAAAAGTCCGATTCACAGATTAGTCCCTTATCAGCCCCCGGCCTATATGGTACCAGCTACCGATATCCTGAACAGTGAGCATATATAAGCCATGAGATGAAACTAACCTCGATGGAAAACAACAGTCGTTCCCAAAATTGTCCTGTGTAGGTACATCGAGAAGCATGTTAAGCACAACAGGCTAAACATCAACCAAAATTATCCATGGCAGACAAAATAATCTCCAAAAGATAGCTTCAGTCTGCAGGTTTAAGCATGCTAGTAAAGCAAAACAAGTGGAAAGGTGAGTTAACTTCAACAGGCCTAACATTTAACAACAAGCAAACATAGTCATTCAAACTAGTATTGTGTCGGTCTAAGTACACTGGTTATTGTTAAATAAAAATGGAAAGGCGTGTTAACTACAAGATGCATCAACCAAATGTAGTCTTCATAGTGGTATTGTTGAAACTGGTACTAATGAAATTGAACTGCACAGTTCATACTTGCACATATAGAACATCACGTTGTGAATAACCGAAATAAACAAGGCATACTACGAACAACCAAAGATAGCATTTGAAACTGGACATATGCTAACTACAAACAACCGAACAATCAAAAAACTTTAAAAGAGGCATATGCTAGCTATAACAGGCTTAACAACAAGCAAATATATGCATTCCTATCGGTATGTTTAAAACTGGATTGACGAAATGTACTGCATAGTAAATAATTGCACATATAGAGCATCACATTGTGAACAACTGAAATAAACAAGGCATACTGCAAACAACCAGATATTGCACTGGACATATTCTCACTACACTACAAAAGGGACTCGGCAAAAAAAATCATGGGTTTCCTCACTTGTCACAGATGGGCTCATTCCCATGGGTAAAGCACGGACCCTGGATGCGCTCCATGTTGTCGTAGATGGGCTCCTTCCCCTTGGAAGAGCACGGCTGTAGGGTGCCCTCCCTGATGTGGCAGACGGGCGCTTTCCCCTTGGAAGAGCATATGGGCTCTTTCCCCTTGGAAGAGCTGGAGACGGTTCCCTCCTCGTGGTCACCATCGATGAGGTCTGACTTGGAAGCTGCGGATCCCAAGCCAGCGTCGCAGAACGTGTCCTTCAGAAATGACAAAAAGGGCTCGATGGCGATGTAGGATGGCAAGTTGTTGACAGCGATCCAGAGGAGATCAGCGGCACGGCCATGGATGAGATCGACGGCGGTTGAACACGAGGGGTTGTGGGTGGGCCGCTTAACCTGTTACATAGCCTGCCTCAGGCCGTCGTTGTCGATGACCTCGATCTCGTAGCGGATGGCCGAGACATGCCCCCATACTCTAGCCCACTTCTTGAGTGCCTGCCGCCAGTAATGGTCGTCAGCTTCCTCGGTGACGTCGGGCGAAGAGACCGCGATACACCTCTTTTGGGCCAGTCGCTCCTTGAGCTCCATGGGAAGCATAGCCGGGCTTAGGCTGCGATGCTCTGGAGTGGGGGATGGGGATGGGGATCTGTGGGAAAGGGGGCGTTTGGCAGGCGTCATCTAAGAAACTCAGGGCGGCCTGGGTATGGAGATCGGTGGGTAAGCTGCACGGGCAAACCGGCAGATGTTGACAATGGAGGCCTTGCGACAGCGGCGGCGAGGACCTTGCTAGGGTTTTGAGTTTGTGTGTGTGTGTGCGCGCGCGCGCGC
>NC_041387.1:53738128-53738960 GCF_002162155.2 Triticum dicoccoides
GGGGCGGGGGGTGTTTGAGGAAATGACGCGGGTACTGAAAATTTTACTATGCGGGAGTCAAACGTGGGAGTGAAATGTAGGGGCTATTGAAAATGTTGATGATAGTGCATCGCACACAGTCCGGAGATAGCAACCGTGTGTTGTGAAACAGAAAAATCCTCGAGGCGGGCAGATATTTTCTAGGATGCGGGCGGGATTGGGAACAAGAAACATCACACACGATCCGGAGATAACAACCATGTGTTATGAAACAGAAAAACCCTCGAGGCGGGTAGATATTTTCTAGGGATGCAGGCGGGATTGGGAACAAGAAACATCGCACACGATACGGAGATAACAACCGTGTGTTATGAAACAGAAAAACCCTCAAGGCGTGCAGATATTTTTGAGAGGGGGAGCCTCGTGGAGCCCAATGTACTTTGCGGATGTGTGCGTGACTGGGGCACCAGCGTGGCACACTGTTAGTTTGAGTGAACCGTGTCTGTTGCGTCATCCGACTTGTCTAATGTTCATAAATTTGGCGAAAAATGATGCGGGAGAGGGTCAGAACACGAACACACTTGCATGTGGACCAAATTTATGTATGAAAAGGGTGGTTTAATTTTCAAATACCAAGTGCAACTTCGATGTGGCACCTATGTCGCAAAGCGCACGGTATTTCTTGCCCCACCCCCCTCGTGTCGGCATGAAGGGAATCCTATGCTATGAATGCATGCCCCCTCCCCCCAACCGAGGTTCACCTAGCAAAGTGTGAAGTAGCTAGCATCCCCCCTCCTCCCTCGTGTTTGCATGAAGTGAATCCTAAGCTATGAATGCATGCCCCCCCAACCCC
>NC_041387.1:53738970-53786855 GCF_002162155.2 Triticum dicoccoides
CCAGAGAGGCATATCTCACCAAGATGGATCGTAAAATGGACCAAGAATAATCCACCTTGGTCGTACAACCTCTCTCTTGTTGTTGGTCAAAGTGATGGCCGTCCATGCGAACCCGGAGATGGGCTAGCTCACCAATAATCATGCAAGTAGCTAGTCTCCGAAGACAACCACTGCATGCGTGTGGCCCAAACATATGTATGGAGAGGTGTGTTTTTGAGTAAGAATGGAACAACTTTGATGTGGCACCATGATTTCAAACTAGAAATTCCCACAGTGAGTGAGGGTTAGGTTGATGATGCATATGTATGTTACACCACACTTCAAGCCAATGACGGGGATTCATGCATGCATGCGTGCATAGTGTATGCACTCAAACTTATTTGGTCTGAATCTCACCATGACCTATACTACGATAACACGAACCAAATGAAGAAGACCCATGGTAACCTATCATGTTGTTGGTCAAGGTGATCATGGATGTCCACACGGGCCCACGAATATATAGGCTTGTCGCCGATAACCACGCGAGGGAGTGTACCATTCGAATGCAACCACTACATGCATATGTATGGAGGTAATGCGTGCATGCATGTTTGAATACCATTTCACAACATTGATGTGGCGCATGAGTCAAAAATCGTACACTAGCTCCCCACACAGAGCGAGATCGGTTCATGACGTGTCGTTGTACTAGACACTTCGACTCGATGGGAGGGATTCATGCGTACACATGCATGTGTGCGTGTTCAAACTGTATCATGCATGTCATCCCAGAGCATGACACACACACACACACAGACATATATATATATATATATATATATATATATATATATATATATGTACCATATTACAAGCAAAAATAATTATCCCCTCCTAAGTCAAATTAACCTCTCTTGTTGTCAGTCAAAAAGTAGTGATGGACCAAGAGGGGCCACAGATGGAAACCATCGATATTGCTGATAACCGCTTAAGTGGGTGCGAGAGAACAACCACCACCAATTTGCATGTGGGCCAAACATATATATGTTGAATACCCAAAATGCACAATTTTGATGTGCCACATGCCTCAAAAACCGTAAACCATGCACCCACACAGAGCGAGGTTCATGAAGCGTACTACATATGATGGTCCCCTTCCCCCCTCTTCACCGCATACTATATGCTCCTGCCGTAATATGTACAACCCAAAAGAGTCCTCATCGATGGTGAAATTAATTAACCTCTCCCGATGTAGGTCAAAGTGATGCATGCATGCATCGATGATGGCCTTGTGGGCCCATAGACGGAAGCGTCGCGTGTGAGTGTCCTAGCTAGGATAACCACCGTGCATGTGGCCCAAAGAGGTGTTGTGTGATGTTTGAATAGCCAATTTCACAATTTTGATGTGGCATGTGCGTCGAAAACCGAAAAGTCCCGACACTGAGTGAGGTGTACTTGTTCACGGACGCATACATATAGTATATATGCTAGTCCCCTCCCACCTCTTCGACGCATACTATATACCATCATAACACAAACAAAAAAGATTCTACCTTGCTGGTCAAATTAACCTCACTGCCGTCTGTTCATCAAAGTGATGGACGACGACCTCGCGGGCCAACAGAAAGCGTCACACGCGAGTATTGAGTGTCATATAAGACATTCATTGACTGCATGTGGCCAAAACATGTATGTATGAAAGGGTTGTGTGATGTTTTAAATAACAATTTCATGACTGATGTGGCACCGGCCTGCCTAACAAAACGGCCAACCCACACGGTGGCTCACAACTCATAGTGTATTGTGAGCCACCCACCACCCCCAGACGCACACACCCACACACACACCGCGAAATCACCGCAACTACGATGCATATTAAATTAATTATCCTGCGGTGAACATATGTTACCAAAGGAGGGACGTTTTAATTTCGAAAAATCACAGAGATTATTAATACATTTTAGTACATTAATTGATTGATTTTCTACGGGTATAATGTGCAAAAATCAAATTTGAGCTACATGCACACGTGACAGTGCACCTAAATGGATTGCAAAAACACATGTGTCTCACTGGGTACATGTTTACTCCCCGTGCAACAAATTTCAAACAATGAGAATCTTGATTTTTAAATTCTAGTACATCCAAAACTTATTTGAAGTTCATGAAACTTATCGTGTTGTTATATGGACACCAATACAGAGTGGCATTGTACTTTTTTTGTCAAATTTGAGACCAGTTTTGATGTAATCTTTATCTAATTACAAACGGGAGATTATTAATAATTGGGAACCAATATCCCAAACAGATTATTTATTCGAACCGTGAGCGTTAGACCAACAATGGATACGTGCCATGCTTCGGTTAAGCAATAAAGCGGCAGCATTAATTATCCAAATAGGAAATGAATATACATGCCGCCACGCGGACCGTATGTCGTGCGAGCAGGCGTGAGTTGACGGGACGCATGCGAGCAGGCGTGAGTTGACGGGACGCATGCGAGCAGTCTGGCGCTAGGCAGACCGGGAGGCGTGTTGGCAGGTGTGTGAATTGACAGAGGCGTGCTCGCTGTGCAGTGTCATTGATAGGCGTGCGAGTAGCCGTGTGAAACTTTGGTATGCACGCCAGTAGTCCGGTGCACAGGCTCACCAGGAGGCGAGCCATCAGTTTGACCGCCGCCCGCCTCTCTTCCACAACTCCATATTAATGGTGCACCTGAGCGGCCGCACCCCCATCCTTGCCACACACACACAATCCTCTCTCTCTGCTTGCATCCTCGACGCCGCTCTCAGTCCTCAAAGCCGTCAATGTATGAGGATGCCGCCAAAGTGCCCCATCGGAGGGAGTGGTGACGCCGGAGTTGCTAAATCACCGGAGCACGGCATGGAGATGGAGACATATGTTGCCATCACCGTCGGCGAGTTATCGCTACACCCTGATGTCGATGACGGCGTCGAGCTTCCACAGCCGAAGGCGGAGTTCCACATCGACTCTGATGACGACCCCGACGACGACTCCGACGACCACTCGGGTGACGACTCCGACGACGACGGACAGCTGGTTAGTCATATATACCCATTTATGTGTCAAATAGATCATAGGGTTTCTCTGGTTACTCCCGCCTCCCCCTTTTTGGAATAGAAATCCTATGGTTATGTTCCCCCAATCCATGAAATCTGAGTAAGTTCCGTTAGAATGGTACAAGTGATAAGTGATTAGTTGTTTCATCTGTGCAAATAATTTCTGCTAGTAACCCGACTAGGGTTAGTGTTCGTGCTAATAATTCCTAGCCAGGACTTGACAATTGATTTTGAATGAGCTACATATGTTTGTGCCATTATTTTCTTCAAGATTGGTCTGTACATATATGACTGTGCTTAAAAATCGAACCATAATCTCTGGATATGTATAAATAAATAGCCATAAATTCCTAATCCTACTTCCCGGCATGTAATCATTGATTTGATGCCAAATTTGTTTTACTATTTGTACAGGTGATGTCTGACGATGTGGACAACAAGGATGAAGATGGCCAGAGGAGGTACAAGAGGCAAATCCTGAGGGAGCTTTATGCAGGAATGCATAACAGGTGTATTAGGACCTGGAACGGTAGCTATCGATGCCCATTTTGCAACCACAAGCTTCATGATGTGTATCTAAGTGTTCTGGCGCATGCAAGAGGACGGGTCGTTGGCTCCTTCAAGCAGAAGTATTCTCGCAGGGTGGCGCACGACGCGTACGCCGAGTGCCTGGAGAAGCTTCAGGATCATGCCGGCATGTGAGATGAGATGTGGGATGGATCGAACTATGTACGCTTGAGTATGCTTAATGACGGTTGAACTATGTACTTATGGTTGAACTATGCTTATGTACATGTACGCTTATTATCTATGTCTGAGTATGTTTAATCTATGTTTACTTATGTCTAACCATGGGCTTTGGATGCAACCAGTTCGGTTGATGGAATCTACCTCTGTCTTGGTTTATTGGACCCCTTTGTAATTTGTGTTAAATTTTGACCAAAGGTTTAACTGACAAAATGTTAGTGTAGGTCAACAAAAATTATGTCGTTGGATGGGTATTTGAGCAGTGTTCAATGATATAATTTTTGGTGACATGTATAAACATTTCTTAGTTAAATATTTGGTCAAAATTTGGTAAAAATTACAAAGGGGACCAATAAACCAGGCCGGAGGTAGTACGTTAATCACGCATGGTTCTCAAAATTGGAACTGTGTGCAATGACTTTCATTTTGCATGTTGCGTCAATCACACACGATTGGCTCTAGCAAACCGTCGCCTCCAAAATTCTTTGTGGGACAGAAAACCCTCACCACCCAATTCAAAAAAGAAAAAAGAAAACCCTCACCATCCCCACGTCACAAAAACCTTCACCCCGCCCGCCACCCCCTCCGGTCCCCATTCACACCTGCACAAGCTCCTCCGCCTCTATGCCATGGCACCACCTATCGCAGCGGTAAACACTTAGCTCGATGCTTGCCACCGCTGCCAGGCTGTCGGCAAAGCCCACCGCATTTCGCCACTTCTGCTTGCCGCCGCCTATCACCATCTACTTTCTCGACGCTGCTCGCGGTCGACCCAGCTCCGCTCGGTTGGGGAATCTGCCGTACTGAGGGTTCTTTCTCATGGACAACAAGGTAACTAATTTAATTAGATATTATCTCATCTCTTATCCGAGTTCATCTGCCTCCTTTAATCACCCGGCCGAAATCGCCATGAATTCATTTTTATTCAAGCTGATTTGAGGGCTTTCTTCCATTCATAGAGTGTATAGTGCATGGACACATCAGGACCTTGCGGCCTCCACTAGACATTCCATCTCACCGTACGAGATGACTTCAGGATGCGCGCGGTATGTTCAATCTCACCCTAAATGGGTTGGCATGGCCTACTTTCCTGAACATATTTTAATTATTACTACATTTGGATAAAAGGTGCCACATGCACCATATACGTCAAAGGGGATTTTTTCCCTCTTCATATTAGGCAAATTAATTATGTATTATTCTTTCGATTACTCTCATATTTCCATGACATCATGTTTACCCTATCTGTTTAATTATAAATTTTTGTCCTTCAATTTCGACTGTTGTACAGTTTTTCAATTTGGGCCCATATTTGCATGTTACCATATTTTCTTTAACAATCCTACCATTTTTTGCAGCGCGTCCCTTGCTATGCAACAAAATCTGTAGTGCACAATCTTTCCATTTACATAAAACAAGACTGCAGGGATGTCATACTGCACACAAACCATGGATTTACAATCGTTGCTACTGTGAGACTTGATGAACGTGGTGACTCCTATTTTGGCACTGGCTTTTGGAAAGAATTTTTGATGTTTTATGAACTGAAAGCTGGCACTACAATTGCACTGCACATAAAAGGGCCTGGTCATGAGATATATGGTAACTTCCCCGACGATATCATCCGTCCAGACTTTGTTCGGAGTAAGTTTTCTTATCAACTATCTGCATGTTGACTTACCCAGCAATATCAAATGAATTGTGTAGTATTTAAGCAACCACCTATTATTCCCTTTTCTTACTATATTCATACCTAATAACTTCTAGTTACCAATACACTTTTCTATTGCCCTGTTTTTAACTAAATATTCCCTGTACTCCCATTTCTTGCAAAAAGCGCCGCTGACAAGGAGACTCCGAAGGTGGAGAATGGAGCTGCCAACAAGTGGAGGCAGGGCGAGCTAAAACTAAAAGCAACTCCAGCAGACCTAGACTTCATCAGCAGCCTCCCCGGTGATATGTTGACAGTCATCATCTCCCTCCTCCCAAACAAATATGGGGCACGGATAATCGTTCTTTCCCAGCGGTGGCTCCCCCTATGGAACTCCAGCCCTCTCGACCTCATCGACACACACAAGCTCTGCCATGGCTATCGCAAAAGCTTGGATGCGTTCTCCAAGATCCTTGACAGTCACCTTGGCCCAACCAGAGGCATTAGAATGGGCAAGTTCCATTCCAATGACAAGGACCGAGCCAAGCTTGACGACTGGTACCGATCCCCCGCCCTAGATCAGCTCGAGGAGCTCCCTTTTGATGATGGGCATATGCGGTCGCTCCCAATGTTCGCACTCCGCCTCACGCCCATGCTGCGTGTCGCCAAGTTCAGGAATTGCCATCCCCCTTTAATGATGCGCCCGCTCTTATTCTATCATGACTGAAGCACCTCAAGTTCCTCGCCGTATGCCTCTCAAACGGTTACATGGAGCGCCTGCTCCGTGGCTGTATTGCACTCGAGTACCTTCATCTTCAGGCGATCAATGGGTTGAGTACCTTCCACATCACCTCCATGACTCTCCGGACTATTTATGTGTGATGCCGGTGCGGCAGGAAGACATCACAAGATGTGTACCACGGTATGGTCATTGAGGACACACCTGCACCTGAGAGATTACTTGTAGTTGATCAAGAAGGTCCAACAAGAATCAATGTCATTTCTGCGTGGAAATTGACAGTGGTGGGCTACTCGTCTGACAAATACTCCGAACTTGTTATTACATCCACACCCGTTTAGGTACAACAACCGCCTTCTACCTCTCCTTATACAAATTAACATTATTTCTAATTTTGAAGATGTTTGTTTGTCTGTCATTCGGAAAATGATTCCAACAAGCTTGACCCCGAAACTGCGCACAGTGAAGGTCTTGGCACTAGAATCTATCGGCCCCAACCTGGAGCAAGTTGTGGGTTTCCTGAGATGCTTTCCATGCCTGGAGAAGCTATATATCGAGTTCAATTTATGACACCTTTTTCCAAGTTTACAATGAGAATGTATTACGATTTCTGAAGGATTCTTTTGGAGGATTTCAGTACATACATGTCTCCCCCCCCCCCATATTGGTTGCTTGATCCATATGGTTACAATCAATAAGCATTTCTCCTTTGGATTCATCTGTACTAGTTTTCTTAGGGAACTTTTCATCCACTCCAACCTCTTGTGAAGAAGGCTACATTTTTCTAGAATGTAATAAAATGCCCATGTTAATCATGCCAGATCGAAGATGGCATGTTAGTGCATTTTACAAATCCTGCAAACCAAATAGGCCTATAGTAATGTTCAAAACTACATCTAGGCACTAACACGTTTTCTTCTTTTGCAGATAAGATTAGGCCCAGTGGTGGATAATGTGATACAATATAACAATCATGTCGAATGCCTAGATCTGCATCTCTTAGAAATTACTTTGAACTCCTACCAAGGGACCTTACCAAAGATTATATTCGCCAGGTTCTTTGTTCTCAAAGCAAGGGTGCTGAAGGAAATGAGGTTTTCCCTACATTTATTTCGCAAAAATGAATGGTTTGTTGATCAGCGCCGGCGCCTGTGGCAGAATGGAATAGGCTCCAAAAATGCTGAATTTCATTTTTGAACTTCATATGATAGTGTAATTGGAAGTCATAGTGTCAACCCCATACATGACTTCTTAGTGGCTGACCCCTTTGCAAAAATTGTGAGGTTTCGAAACCATACTTAGAAGTGGTAATATTAGTTTGAACCTCTCTGATATCCATGTTCAGCGGATTAGCGCAAGCGTTTGCAACTGATGAGCTGAATTTCATTTCTAATATCAGTTCAAACCTTGTAATCTTCGAATTTGAGCCATATAACTCTGGAATTTGAACCTTGTAATATTTCAAGCTTTTGTGGTAAAATCATTGAAATGGCATCGTATGAGACTCGTATATTGGTAGCACTATTTTGACCTTAATATGCAATGGTCTTAGATTTTATTAATCATTCTCGAATATGTTTACCTTGTCGATCTCACAGCACACGATCTGTATAGCTAACTCGACTGCGATCTTCGACATTATTGCACACAGTTGGTTTCTTCCACCTTGTGCCCTGTAGAGCATAGAATTAATTATCGCACTCGAGTGTCCATCATCACCCTTCTGTGTAAATTTGACCTTATCACCCACGGGTAACTTATAACTAAAGTCATTCCACACACTTTGTTTTTACATAGATTTTTGCCAATAAACACCCATGATTTGTCCCTCTTCTAGCCGACGCATGGAAAAACTAGTTGGGTGGGAAGCTTGCGCGGTAAACTGCGTGGTAGCACGGGAACAGGCTCACCGACGATACATTTGGTGCCTCTTCGAGCCCACGCTTGCGGTGCGGTGTTGTCAAGCATGCACTGGAATCCTCCGCTATGAACATCGTGACAAGAAGTGACGATTACAGGTCGGTCAGCCCCCATTTATTACAGTGGACAACCTTTCAATCGTGCCCCACCATTTCAAGAAGCACACCCACCACGAGAAACTTTTAGAGGGTATCCTGCACGGCTCCAATGGCGCTCCGAGCGGCTGCCGACGACGAGCAACAGTTCACCATGCGTGCCGTGGTGGACACCCATAGAAGGTTCATGGACCTCTCGGTGGTGTACACCAATGACCCAGTCTAGGTGGAGCACTCCATCCACATCATGGAACTGTTGCTTGCCGAGGAGAAGTACAAGGTGGTCGGGTTTGACCTCGAGTACACCCGCGCTTGTGCTGGCTCTCGTCCCAAGGTTGACGGCACCCAAATGTGTGTGTGGCACCACATCCTCATCTACCACTACTGCCTGGCCACAAGGCCTTGCGAGCGTTTCGCTAGGTTTATCAACAGCCCCCACTACATGTTTGCTACAGTGGACATCATCAACGATGTAAAGGCGCTCGAGAATTCGGGCATCGCCTGCCAGAATCTTGTTGACATCCAGGGCCAATACAAGATCTCGGGCAGCAAGGAGCATGAGAAGGACTCACAAGTTCACCTCGCCAAGGCCATCATCAACCCCTACAATAGAGACATGAAGGATTTGTGCAACAAGGACAAGCGTGCCTGCCACTCGGCCTGGATGGAGAAACTCGACAAAGCTCACGTCGTGTACGCGGACAAGGAGGCATACACGAGCTATTGCATGTACAGGCGGATCATTGACATGAGGAAGTGCCTCCTTCCCGAAACGGCCAGGGATCCAGCCGGAAGCAGAGCAATGGCAAGCGTCGTCACAACAATAAGTAGATGATTAGATCCTTATTTCTCCTACTTTAGTATCCATGTAATTGCTTACTTTGGTGTGTGGAAATGTTATGTGTGTAGTCACTTGTGTAATTGTATGCTTAATTTGGTTATGCAATGCTGCCTTTTTAAGTATATATGTTGATGCTCTGTAGACAGAGCATAGATGTTGTGCGGACAAAGAAAATCACATCGCATACGGACTAAACAATGGAACCTGTCAGTGATGTTTTCATCAATCACTCACAATTGTATACCAGCAATCGTTTGCTCACAACACACACGGCTTGTTAGCAGTAATCGTCTGTGTTGTTATCGGTCTTCGCACACGTTTCTGATTACAGACCTGTTTGCCGCGTATCACACACATCTTGTTAAGTTGAACCGTTTCTGTTCTCATGTCTCGACGCAAATAGTTCATCTGAGTGAACCGCATGTTGTATATCGCACACACCTTGATCTGGCTGACCGTTTATTTTGTGTTGCCTAATCACAAACAGTTCATCCGAGTGAATCGTATGCTATATACCGCACACACCTTCATCTGGCTACCCATTTATTTTGTCCCTCCTCATCGCAAATAGTTAATTGAACTGAACCGTATGCCATGCATCGCACACGCAACTAAAATCTGAACGGTGTTTGATGCATCCTCCATTGCAAACGTTTTGCACCTTTTTTGACGGCTTTTTTACACCGCTATTTGCGATTATGGCATCGCACATAGTTTCATCGAAGGGTCTCTGGTCGTAGTGTCGCGTTAGCAGCATCCTGCAGTAGTGTATTGAGTAGTCATCAGATCGAGCTTGCCAGACATTCATAACATCTGCATCAGCTCCTGCATCAGGTATGTGACCTAGTGGTGCATCAAGGACATAATTCTTCTGTGCGGCAATGAGGATAATCCTCAAGTTACGGACCCAGTCCGTGTAATTGCTACCATCATCTTTCAACTTAGCTTTCTCCAGGAACGCATTAAAAGTCAAGGGAACGGTAGCTCAGGCCATTGATCTATGCAAAACTGTAAGACTAAGTTCATGATAAATTAAGTTCAATTAATCAAATTAATAATAAACTCCCACTTAAATAAACATCCCTCAAGTTGTCTAGGTGATACATGATCCAAATCAACTAACCGTTGTCCGATCATCACGTGAGATGGGGTAGTCATCAATGGTGAACATCTCTATGTTGATCATATCTACTATATGACTCACATTCGACCTTTCGGTCTCCAGTGCTCCGAGAGCATGTCTGTACATGGTAGGCTCGTCAAGTTTAACCCAACTATTCTGCATGTGCAAAATTTTCTTACACCCGTTGTATGTGGACGTAGAGTTTATCACACCCGATCATCATGAGGTGCTTCAAAACGACGAACTTTCGCAACGGATCATACTCGGGGAGAACACTTTTATCTTGAAATTTAGTGAAGGGGTCATCTTATAATGCTACCGCTCTACTAAGCAAAATAAGATGCATAAAGGATAAACATCACATGCAATCAAAATATGTGACATGATATGGCCATCATCATCTTTTGCTTTTGATCTCCATCTCCAAAGCATCGTCATGATCGCCATTGTCACCGGCTCGACACCTTGACCTCCATCGCTGCGTCGGGGTCGTCGTGCCAACTATTGCTTCTACAACTATTGCTAATTCATAGCGATAAGGTAAAGCAATTACATGTCGATTCCATTTTATACAATAATCAAGAAACAACCCAAAGACTCCTGCCGGTTGTTGATATTACAAAACATGATCATCTCATACAGCAACATATATCACATCACGTCTTGACCATATCACATCACAACATGCCCTGCAAAAACAAGTTAGACGTCCTCTACTTTGTTGTTGCAAGTATTATGTGGCTGCTACGGGCTTCTAGAAAGAACCGTTCTTACCTATGGCAAAAAGCACAATGGTGATTTATCAAGTTTGTTGTTTTAACCTTCTTCAAGGACCGGCCGTAGTCAAATTCGATTCAACTGAAGTAGGAGAAACAGACACCCGCCAGCTACCTTTATGCAAAACAAGTTGCATGTCTGTCGGTGGAACCGGTCTCATGTATGTGGACATGTAAGGTTGGTCTGGCCGCTTCATCCCACAATACCGCCAAATCAAAATAAGATGTTGGTGGTAAGCAGTATGACTATCACTGCCCACAACTCTTTGTGTTCTACTCGTGCATATCATAGACGCATAAACCTGGCTCAAATGCCACTATTGGGAAACATTGCATGGAAAACAAAAAAAATTCTATGCACACGCAAGATCTATCAAGGAGATGCATAGCAGTGAGAGGGGAGAGTGTGTCTACATACCCTCGTAGACCGTAAGTGGAAGCGTTTAGTAACGTGGTTGATGTAGTCGAACTTCTTCGTGATCCAACCGATCGAGTACCGAACGTACGGCACCTCCGCATTCAGCACAAATTCAGCTTGGTGACGCCCATGCCTTGTTGATCTAGCAAGACGATGGCGTGGTGACGGTGATGGTTATGCTATCTCTGCACGGCTTCGCCTAAGCTCTACGAAAATATGACCAAGGGTGTAAACGATGGAGGGGCTCCGCACACGGCTAAGAGATTGTCGTGCTTTTGTGTGGCGCACCCTCCCACATATATATAGGTGGGGAGAGGGGAGAGGTCAAGGGGCGCCCCAAGTAGGCCGAATCCTACTTGGGGGCTTTCCCTAGCTGCGCCCCTTCTATATTTGCCGGAAGGGGGAAGGAAAGGGGGAAGAGGGAAGGAAGGGGGAGGCCGAATCCACACCTTTCCATTCTCCCACTTGGCGGATGCCATAGGGGGGTGCGCCAACCCCTTGTAGGCTGGTGTGATCCCTTCTAATGGCCCAATAGGCCCATCGGCCTCCCGGGGTGTCTAGAACCCCCTCCGGTATTCTGATGACTACCCGGTACACTCTGAAACACTTCCGGTGTCCGAATACCATCATCCTATATATAAATCTTTACCTCCAGACCATTTCGGAGCTCCTCGTCATATCCGTGATCTCATCCAGGACTCCGAACAACATTCGGTCACCAAATCATATAAGTCATATAACACTATATCGTCAACAAATGTTAAGCGTGCGGACCCTACGGGTTCATGAACTATGTAGACATGACAGAGACACCTCTCTGGTCAATAACCAATAGCTGAACCTAGATGCCCATATTGTCTCCTACATATTCTACGAAGATCTTTATCGGTCGAACCTTATGACAACATACCTAATTCCCTTTGTCCATCTGTATGTTACTTGCCCGAGATTTGATCGTCGGTTTCTTCATACCTAGTTAAATCTCGTTACCGGCAAGTCTCTATACTCGTTTTGTAATACATCATCTTGCAACTAACTCCTTAGTCACTTTTGCTTGCAAGGCTTCTTATGATGTGTATTACTGAGAGGGCCCAGAGATACCTCTCCGATACTTGGAGTGACAAATCCTAATCTCGATCTATGCCAACTCAACAAACACCTTCGGAGATACTCGTAGAGCATCTGTATGATCACCCAGTTACGTTGTGACGTTTGATAGCACACAGGGTATTCCTCCGGTATCCGGAAGTTGCATAATCTCATAGTCGAAGGTATTCCTGATCGATCAATATGCTAAGCTAACGGATGGGTCTTGTCCATCACATCATTCTCCTAATGATGTGATCCTATTATAAAATGACAACACATGTCTATGGTTAGGAAACCTTAACCATCATTGATCAACGAGCTAGTCTAGTAGAGGCTTACTAGGGACACGGTATTTGTTCATGTATTCACACATGTATTTAAGTTTCCGACCAACACAATTATAGCATGAATAATAAACCTTTATCATGAATAAGAAAATATAAAAAAACAACTTTATTATTACATCTAGGGCATATGTCCTTCAGTGAGGGGAGTGGATTTTGTGTGCGGGTTGTGGAGAGGTTAGGCATAGGGGACCTACCTGTAAGATGTACTAATATGTGGGTAGGAGGGTACACGGGTATGAGAATTGCCTTCCCGTACCCGTACTCGGCTTACCCATTGCGTATATTTTTATCCACTTACAAGCCCATGGGTATTTAACTTTCCCAAACCCTTATCCTGATACGTCCATTTTGCATCATGGTTTCCTACTGTTATTTATAATGTTTTTATGCATAATAATGCTTTTTGGAGTAATTCTAATGCCTTTTCTCTCATAATTTGCAAGGTACACACAAAGAGGGAGAATTCCGGCAGCTAGAAATCTGGACCTGGAAAAGCTACGTTAGGCCACCTATTCTGCACAACTCCAAATAAGCTGAAACTTCACGGGAATTTTTTTGCAATATATAAGAAATATTGGAGCCAATAAGTACCAGAAGGGGCCCACCAGGTGGGCACAACCCACCTGGGCGTGCCAGGGATCCCAGGCACTCCCTGGTGGGTTGTGCTCCCCTCGGCCCACCTTCGGTGTCCATCTTCTGGTATATAAGTCATTTTGACCTAGAAAAAATAAGGAGAGGACTTTTAGGATGGAGCGCCGCCGTCTCGAGGCGGAACTTGGGCAGGAGCACTTTTGCCCTTCGGCGGAGTAATTCCGCCGGGGGAACTTCCCTCCTGGAGGGGGAAATCTTCGTCATCATCATCACCAACAACTCTCCCATCTTGGGGAGGGCAATCTCCATCAACATCTTCAACGGCACCATCTCCTCTCAAACCCTAGTTCATCTCTTGTGTTCAATCTTTGTACCGGAACTATTGATTGGTGCTTGTGGGTGACTAGTAGTGTCGATTACATCTTGTAGTTGATTACTATATGGTTTATTTGGTGGAAGATTATATGTTCAGATCCATTATGCTATTTAATACCCCTCTGATCTTGAGCATGATTATCATTTGTGAGTAGCTACTTTTGTTCATGAGGTCACGGGAGAAATCATGTTGCAAGTAATCATGTGAACTTGATATGTGTTTGATATTTTGATAGTATGTATGTTGTGATTCCCTTAGTGGTGTCATGTGAACGTCGACTACATGACACTTCACCATATTTGGGCCTAAGGGAATTCATTGTGGAGTAGTTATTAGATGATGGGTTGCGAGAGTGACAGAAGCTTAAACCCTAGTTTATGCGCTATCCGCAAGGGACCGATTGGATCCAAAAGTTTAATGTTATGGTTAGAATTTATTCTTAATACTTTTCTCGTAGTTGTGGATGCTTGCGAGGGGGTTAATCATAAGTAGGAGGTTTGTTCAAGTAAGAACAACACCTAAGCACTGGTCCGCCCACATATCAAATAATCAAAGTAGCGAACATGAATCGAATCAACATGATGAAAGTGACTAGATGAAATTCCCGTGTACCCTCAAGAACGCTTTGCTTATTATAAGAGACCTTTTTGGCCTGTCCTTTGCCTCAAAAGGATTGGGCTACCTCCCTGCACTTTTGTTACTATTATCATTACTTGCTCATTACAAATTATCTTGCTATCAGACTACTCTGTTACTTACTATTTCAGCACTTGCAGACATTACCTTGCTGAAAACCACTTGTCATTTCTTTCTGCTCCTCGTTGGGTATGACACTCTTACTTATCGAAAAGGCTACAGTTGATCCCATATACTTTTGGGTCATCAAGGCTATTTTCTGTGCCGTTGCCGGGGAGCGAAACACTCTTGGTAAGTGGAAATTGGTACAGAAAAATTATTACTACATGCTGAAATTTGTTGTCACTTGTTACTATGGAAAGCAATCCTCTGAGGGGTTTGTTCGGGGTATCTTCACCTCGACCGGAACCACAATTAGTTACTCCTCAACTTACTGCACCTACTGAAAATATTGAATATGAAATTCCTTCGGGTATGATAGAACAACTGCTAGCTAATCCTTATGCAGGAGATGGAACCGAATATCCTGATATGCACTTGATATATGTGGAAGAAATTTGTGGATTATTTAAGCTTCCAGGTCTACCCGGAGATGAAGTTAAGAAGAAGGTTTTCCCTTTATCTTTGAATGGAAAAGCATTGGCATGGTATAGGATATGCGATGATATTGGATCTTGGAATTGGAATCGATTGAAATTGGAGTTTCACCAAAAAATATCCTATGCATCTAGTTCAACGTGATCGGAATTACATATATAATTTTTGGCCTCGTGAAGGAGAAAGTATCACTCTAGCTTGGTGGAGGCTTAAGTCAATGTTATATTCATGCCTCAATCATGAGCTCTCAAGAGAAATTATTATCCATAATTTTTATGCTCGGCTTTCTCATAATGATCGATCCATGCTTGCTACTTCTTGTGCTGGTTCTTTTATGAAGAAGACTATCGAATTCCGGTGGGATCATTTGGAAAGAATTAAACGCAACTATGAAGATTAGGAAGTCGATGAAGGTAAAGAGTCATGTATTAAGCTTATGTATGATTGTGTTAAATCTTTTATGAATACCGATGCTTTTCAAAAGTTTAGCACTAAATATGGACTTGACTCTGACATAGTAGCCTCATTTTATGAATCATTTGCTACTCATGTTGATCTCCCTAAGGACAAGTGGTTTAAATATCACCCACCTATTAAAGAAGAAATTAAAGAACCAGTACTAGCTAAAGAGGAAACTATTATTCATAATGTTGATCCAGTTGTTCCTACTGCTTATATTTAAAAACCACCTTTCCCTGTTAGGATCAAGGCACATGCTAAAGTTTCAACTGTGGTCAACAAAAGCAATATTAGAACACCTAAACCAGATGAATAAATCAAAGTAGAACCTAGTGTTGCTATGGTTAAAGATCTCCTGGAAGAAAATATAGATGGGCATGTTATTTACTTCTGTGAAGAAGCTGCTAGAATTACCAAACTCGATAAAATGGATAATCATAGACCCATTGTTGGCATCCCGTTGTCTCGGTTAAAATAGGAGATCACTGTTATCATAGTTTATGTGACATAGGTGCTAGCGTGAGTGCTATTCCCTTTACCTTATATCAAGAAATTATGAATGACATAGCACCCGCGGAGATAGAGGACATAGATGTTACTATTAAACTTGCTAATAGAGATACTATATCACCCATTGGGATTGTTAGAGATGTTGAAGTCTTGTGTGGGAAAATAAAATACCCTACTGATTTTATTGTTCTTGGTTCCCCACAAGATGACTTTTGTCCCATTATCTTTGGTAGACCTTTCTTCAACACTGTTAATGCTAAAATAGATTGTGAGGAACAAACTATCGGTGTTAGGTTTGGTGATGAGTCTCATGAGTTTAATTTTCCAAGTTTAGTATAAAACCTCATAAAAAGAGTTTCCTAGTAAGGATGAAATAATTGTTCTTTCTTCTATTGTTCTTACTAATACTCTAGAACAATATCTGCTGGACCATGAAAATGATTTACATATGCATGAAAGAAATGAAATAGATAAGATTTTCTTTGAACAACGTCCTCTGCTTAAACACAATTTGCCTATTGAAACTCTAGGAGGTCCTCCTCCACCTAAAGGTGATCCTGTGTTTGAATTAAAACAATTGCCAGACACTTTAAAATATGCTTGTCTTGATGAGAACAAGATATATCCTATTATTATTAGTGCTAACCTTTCAGAACATGAACAAGAAAGATTACTGAAAGTTCTAAGGAAGAACCGAGCTGCTATTGGATATACACTTGATGATTTAAAGGGCATTTGTCCCACTCTCTGTCAGCATAAAATTAATATGGAACCTGATGCTAAACCTGTTGTTGATCACCAACGACGGTTCAATCCCAAAATGAAAGAACTGGTAAGAACTAAAATATTAAAGCTTCTGGAAGCAGCTATAATCTATCCCAAAGCTGATAGTAGATGGGTAAGTCCCGTTCATTGTGTCCCTAAGAAAGGAGGTATTACTGTTGTTCCTAATGATAAGAATGAACTTATTCCACAAAGAATTGTTACTGGCTATAGAATGGTAATTGATTTTAGAAAATTAAACAAAGCAACTAGAAAAGATCATTACCCTCTACCTATTATTGATCAAATGCTAGAAAGATTATCTAAGCACACACATTTTTGCTTCCTTGATGGATACTCTGGTTTTTCACAAATACCTGTTTCTCAACCTGATCAAGAAAAGACCACTTTCACTTATCCCTTTGGAACTTATGCTTATAGACGTACGCTTTTTGGTTTATGCAATGCACCTGCTACCTTTCAAAGATGTATGACTGCTATATTCTCTGACTTTTGTGAAAAGATTGTTGAAGTTTTCATGGATGACTTTTCCGTCTTTCGGAAGTCTTTTGATGATTGTCTAAGCAATCTTGATCGAGTTTTGCAGAGATGTGAGCAAACAAATCTTGTCTTGAATTGGGAGAAGTGCCACTTTATGGTTAATGAAGGTATTGTTTTGGGCCATAAAATTTCTAAAAGAGGGATTGAAGTGGACAAAACTAAGGTTGATGCAATTGAGAAAATGACATGTCCTAAAGACATCAAAGGTATTCATAGTTTCTTAGGTCATGCTGGTTTCTATAAGAGATTTATCAAAGCCTTTTCTAAAATTTCTAGGCCCCTTACAAATATTTTGCAAAAGGATGTTCCTTTTGTTTTTGATGATGATTGTTTAGAAGCCTTTGAAACACTCAAGAAAGCCTTAATTTCTGTACCTATTGTTCAACCACCTGATTGGAACTTGCCTTTTGAAATTATGTGTGATGCTAGTGATTATGTTATTGGTGCGGTTCTAGGACAAAGAGTTGACAAGAAACTAAATGTTATTCATTATGCTAGTAAAACTCTAGACAGTGCTCAAAGAAATTATGCTACTACTGAAAAAGAATTTCTAGTAGTGGTGTTTGCTTGTGATAAATTTAGATGTTACATTGTTGATTCAAAAGCAATTGTTCACACTGATCATGCTGCTATTAAATATCTGATGGAAAAGAAAGATGCTAAACCTAGACTTATTCGATGGGTTCTCTTGCTACAAGAATTTGATTTACATATCACTGATAGAAAAGGAGCAGAGAACCCCGTAGCTGATAACTTTTCTAGGCTTGAAAATATGCTTGATGACCCACTAACAATTGATGAGAGTTTTCCTGATGAGCAGTTAGCTGCAATAAATGTTTCTCATAACACTCCTTGGTATGCTGACTATGCTAATTACATTGTTGCTAAATATTTACCACCTAGTTTCACATACCAACAAAAGAAAAATTCTTCTATGATTTAAGACATTACTTCTACGATGACCCACATCTTTGTAAAGAAGGAGTAGATGGTATTATTAGACGTTGTGTACCTGCGCATGAACAGGGACAAATCCTACAGAAATGTCACTCCGAAGCTTATGGAGGGCATCATGTGGGAGACAGACTGCTCACAAGGTATTGTAGTCTGGATTTTATTGGCCTACTATTTTCAAGGATGCTCGTAAGTTCGTCTTATCTTGTGATGAATGTCAAAGAATAGGTAACATCGGTAAGCGTCAAGAAATGCCTATGAATTATTCACTTGCTGTTGAACCATTTGATGTTTGGGGATTTCATTACATGGGACCTTTTCCTTCCTCTAACGGGTATACACATATTTTGGTTGATGTTGATTATGTTACTAAGTGGGTAGAAGGTATTCCAACTAGTAGTGCTAATCACAACACCTCTATTAAAATGCGTAAGGACGTTATTTTCCCAAGGTTTGGAGTCCCTAGATATTTAATGACTGATGGTGGTTCACACTTTATTCATGGTGCTTTCCGTAAAATGCTTGCCAAGTATGATGTTAACCATAGAATTGCATCACATTATCATCCTCAGTCTAGTGGTCAAGTTGAACTTAGCAATAGATAAATAAAATTAATTTTGCAAAAGACTATCAATAGGTCTCGGAAGAATTGGTCTAAGAAATTAGATGATGCACTTTGGGCTTATAGAATAGCATATTAAAATCCTATGTGTATGTCTCCTTATAAAATGGTTTATGGAAAAGCTTGCCATTTGCCTCTTGAGTTAGAACATGAAGCTTATTGGTCAATTAAAGAACTCAACTATGATTTTAAACTTGTCGGTGAAAAGAGGTTATTTGATATTAGCTCATTAGATGAATGGAGAACCCAAGCTTATGAAAATGCAAGTTATTTAAAGAAAAAGTTATAAGATGGAATGATAAAAGAATCCAAAAGCGTGAGTTCAAAGTTGGAGAATATGTTCTTTTGTACAACTCTTGTTAGAGATTCTTTGCAGGAAAAGTCCTCTCCAAATGGGAAAGACGCTATGTTATCGAGGAGGTTTATCGGTCTGGAGCTATCAAATTAAATAATGCCGAAGGTACTAACCCGAAGGTTGTTAATGGGCAACGAATAAAACATTATATCTCAGGTACGCCCATTAATGTTGAAAGTAAGATTATCCAAACTATGACACTGGAAGAGCAAATAAAAGAGATCTTGCGGAACACTCTAGAATCGTGAAAAAAAGGAGGTACGTGATAAGTAAATGGACTCCAAAAATTCCGCAAAAATATTTTCTGTTCGTTTTGGAAAATAACAAAAATTAGGAAAATAAGAAACAACCAGGAAGGTCACCCTGGTGGGCACAAGACACTAGGGCACGCCTGGTTGCCAGGCGTGCCCAGGTGGGTGGTGCCCACCTCGGGTACCTTTCGGACTCCGTTTTTCTTCCGTTTGCTTATTTCCCAAGATAAAAAATATTTATATACCCGAATCTATTGACCACCATATCACGGAGAAATCTTCTGTTTTCTTTTCTTGTTGTTTTGGGTCAGATCTGTTGAACTAGGCATCATGTCTTCTCCCCCCTCCAACAATGGAGAAGTAGACGCAGGTCTGGTTTAGGAGGACATCAGGGGAGAAGAAGCTAAAGAGGTTGCCATGGAGGAATATGAGGGAAATCCCCTTGGGGTTTACTCTCCGGTTTTCGAGAGAGGCACACTGGCCGGTATCTCTACTCGTCCTAATCCTGACCAAGCCATGAGGACATCCAATAATCAAGAGAGCCTCGAAGTGGATGAAGGACTCCCACCAAGGAGGCCTTTACATAGGTTGCATCATAACAATTTTCACAATTTGATTCATAATTATGGGTTCAAAAATACTCCTCGGATGCACATACCATCCAATTCGGACATATCTTGTCCAAGAGAAAGTGATGCAGGAGCAAACACCTGGGGCCCGGAAAATAAACATATTATGGCTGAAGTGGAGAAAAACACTGAGTTGCTTCATAAAGCCCTTCGGGAGATTCAAGGCTTGAAGGAGGTACTCATGGATATATTGGGAGTTATTTCACTACCACCTTCTTCTTCACCACCAAAATAAAATTGAGTATTGGGTATCCGCACTCCCCTTGGCTTCCGCCAAGCTTGGGGGAGGTGCCCCTGTATCGTATCACCCCCACTATCTTTTGCCTTTACTTATCTTAGTTCGATCTATAGTTATATTTTCCTTTAGATGAATACAAGTTTAGTTCGATCCTTTCTTTTCGAGAGTTTGCTTAGTGATCTATCTATTGGGGAACGCAGTAATTTCAAAAAAAACCTACGATCACGCAAGATCTATCTATGTGATGCATAGCTACGAGAGGGTAGAGTGTTGTCCACGTACCCTCGTAGACCGTAAGCGGAAGCGTCAAGTGACGCGGTTGATGTAGTCGAACGTCTTCGTGATCCAACTGATCAAGTACCGAAAGCATGACACCTCCATGATCTGGACACGTTCAGCTCGGTGACGTCCCATGAACTCTAGATCCAGCTATGGTCGAGGGAGAGTTTCGTCGGCACGACGGCGTGGCGACGGTGATGATGAAATTACCAGCGCAGGGCTTCGCCTAAGCACTACGACAATATGACCGAGCTGTAAAACTGTGGAGGGGGGCACTGCACACAGCTAAGAGATTGTCTGTTGTGCTATTGGGGTGCCCCCTGGCCACGTTTATAAAGGAGGGAGGGAGAGAGGAGGCCGGTCAGGTTTGGGCGCGCCAGGGGGGAGTCCTACTTGGACTCCTAGTGCAAGTAGGATTCACCCCCCCCCCCCTTTTCCTTTCTTCCACCGGAGGGAAAGGTAAGGGAGAGAGGGGGGGAAGGAAAGAGGGGGGTCGGCCCCTTCCCCTAGTCCAATTCGGTTTGGGCAAGGGGAGGGGCACCCCTCTCACGTGGCCCTTTCTCCTCTCCTCCAATAAGGCCCACTAGGCCCAATACTTCTCCCGGGGGGTTCCAGTAACCTCCCGGTACTCCGAAAAAATGCCTGAACCACTCGGAACCATTCTGATGTCCAAATGCAACCTTCCAATATATGAATCTTTACCTCTAGACCATTTCGAGACTCCTCGTCATGTCCGCGGTCTAATCCGGGACTCCGAACAAACTTCGGTACATCAAATCACATAACTCATAATACAAATCGTCATCGAATGTTAAGCGTGCACACCCTATGGGTTCGAGAACTATGTAGACATGACTGAGACACATCTCCGGTCAATAACCAATAGCGGAACCTGTATGCTGCATATTGGCTCCTACATATTCTACGAAGATCTTTATCGGTCAAACCGCATAACAACATACGTTGTTCCCTTTGTCATCGGTATGTTACTTGCCCGAGATTCGATCGTCAGTATCCTCATACCTAGTTCAATCTCGTTACCGGCAAGTCTCTTTACTCATTCCGTAATGCATTGTCCCGCAACTAACTCATTAGTCACATTGCTTGCAAGGCTTATAGTGATGTGCATTACCGAGAGGGCCCAGAGATACCTCTCCGATACACGGAGTGACAAATCCTAATATTGATGTATGCCAACTCAACAAACACCTTCGGAGACACCTGTAGAGCATCTTTATAATTACCCAGTTATGTTGTGACATTTGATAGCATACAAGGTGTTCCTCCGGTATTCGGGAGTTTCATAATCTCATAGTCCGAGGAACATGTATAAGTCATGAAGAAAGCAGTGGGAATGAAACTGTAATGTTCATAATGCTAAGCTAACGAATGGGTCTTGTCCATCACATCATTCTCATAATGATGTGACCCCGTTCATCAAATGACAACACATGTCTATGGTTAGAAAACATAACCATCTTTGATAAACGAGCTAGTCAAGTAGAGGCATACTAGGGACACTTATGTTTTGTCTATGTATTCACACATGTACTAAGTTTCCGGTTAATACAATTCTAGCATGAATAATAAACATTTATCATGAAATAAGGAAATAAATAATAACTTTATTATTGCCTCTAGGGCATATTTCCTTCACTATCCTTGTAATCGTGTGCGAGATATATAATAAAGTTAGTTTGAGTTTTTGCTTTCTTTACTTTCATGTTTCAATAAAAAGAAAGAAAATAAATGAAAAAGATCATGTGCTAATCTTATGGTAGGTGATGACACCACATAAGGAAAAGTATAAGTAGAAAATTTTATTAGAGATTGACAAACATAACATTGGTCAATGATGAAACTCATGAAAGAATTAATAAGGGAAGATTTGTATATAAATATACTATCCTGGAAATCTTTTGTGATTGTGAGCCCCCATCAAAATATTATATGCCAAAATTGTTGAAGTTGGACAAGGAACACAACCTGATGATTTATGTTTGTTCATATTCACATAGAAGTTATATTGTCATAGATCCTTCAACATGTGGTGCTTGCCCCCCATATTTGCTAGCCAAAATTCCGCACTAACTAGAGATACTACTTGTGCATCCAAAAACCCTTAAACCCAAATCTTATTTTCAAGAGTCCACCATACCTACCTAAGGATTGAGTAAGATCCTTCAAGTAAGTTGTCATCGGTGCAATAAGGCAATAAAAATTGCTTCTAAAAGTCTAAGATCATTTAGTGCAAGAGAAAATTGAGCGTTGTACGAACCTATGATAGCAAAGAATAAAAACGATAGACTGCATAATAAAAGTTGCTATCATAAGGGGCAATATAACGTGACGTTCTTTTGCACTAATGGGTTGAGCATACAAACAAATAAGCGCATGGCAACCTCTGCTTCCCTCCGCGAAGGGTCTATCTTTTACTTTTATGTATTTACTTTTATGCAAGAGTAGAAGTTTTTCTCTTTATTCCTTTTATTTTTCTCCTTTGGCAAGCATCACGCGGTGAGGAAAGATCTAGGCATATATGTCCAGCTGAATATGGGTAGCATGAGTTATTATTGTTGACATCACCCTTGAGGTGAATACATTGGGAGGCGAAACTATAAGCCCCTATCTTTCTATGTGTCTGGTTGAAATGTTTTTCTCATGTGTATGCGGTGAGTGTTAGCAATCATAGAAGACTATATGATGGTTGAGTATGTGGACTTGCCTAAAGGCTCCGATATGTGACCCTTTCTGAAAAGATGATGAATTGTAGTTGCAAAGTTGACTGAGAACAAAGTTTGTTGGTTTCCAATAGAGTTTATGCTTTATAATTCGATAGTGTGATGAATTGTTACTTATTCATGAGAAGTCTATGATAAAAGTTATATGATAAAGGTTTTATGTTAAAGTTTGTTTCTGTTATAATAATACACATGATGCTTCTATGTCATTATTTTGTTTTTATCGACACCTCTCTCTCTCTAAGCATGTGGACATGTTTTTCGGTTTTGGTTTTCGCTTGAGGACAAGCGAGGTCTAAGCTTGGGGGAGTTGATACGTCCATTTTGCATCATGTTTACCTACTGTTATTTTAATGTTTTTGTGCATAATAATGCTTTTTGGAGTAATTCTAATGCCTTTTCTCTCATAATTTGCAAGGTACACACAAAGAGGGAGAATTCCCGCAGCTGGAAATCTAGACGTGGAAAAGCTATGTCAGGCCACCTATTCTGCACAACTCGAAATGAGCTGAAACTTCACGGGGAATTTTTGTGGAATATAGAAGAAATATTGGAGCCAATAAGTACCAGAGGGGCCCACCTGGTGGGCACAACCCACCTGGGCGTGCTAGGGAACCCAGGCGCGCCCTGGTGGGTTGTGCTCCCCTCGGCCCACCTCTGATGCTCATCTTCTGGTATATAAGACATTTTGACCTAGAAAAAAATAAGGAGAGGACTTTTGGGACGGAGCGCCGCCGTCTCAAGGCGGAACTTGGGCATGAGCACTTTTGCCCTCCGGCGGAGCGATTCCGCCGGGGGAACTTCCCTCCCGGAGGGGGAAATCATCGTCATCATCATCACCAACAACTCTCCCATCTTGGGGAGGGCAATCTCCATCAACATCTTCAACAACACCATCTCCTCTCAAACCCTAGTTCATCTCTTGTGTTCAATCTTTGTATCGGAACTATAGATTGGTGCTTGTGGGTGACTAGTAGTGTTGATTACATCTTGTAGTTGATTATTATATGGTTTATTTGGTGGAAGATTATATGTTCAGATCCATTATGATATTTAATACCCCTCTGATCTTGAGCATGATTATCATTTGTGAGTAGTTACTTTTGTCCTTCAGTTCACGGGAGAAATCATGTTGCAAGTAATCATGTGAACTTGATATGTGTTCGATATTTTGATAGTATGTATGTTGTGATTCCCTTAGTGGTGTCATGTGAACGTCGACTACATGACACTTCACCATATTTTGGCCTAAGGGAATGCATTGTGGAGTAGTTATTTGATGATGGGTTGCGAAAGTGACAAAAGCTTAAACCCTAGTTTATGCGCTATTCCGTAAGGGACCGATTGGATCGAAAAGTTTAATGCTATGGTTAGAATTTATTCTTAATACTTTTCTCGTAGTTGCAGATGCTTGCGGGGGGGTTAATCATAAGTAGGAGGTTTGTTCAAGTAAGAACAACACCTAAGCACCGGTCCACCCATATATCAAATTATCAAAGTAGCGAACACGAAACAAATCAACATGATGAAAGTGACTAGATGAAATTCCCGTGTACCCTCAAGAACGCTTTGCTTATTATAAGAGACCGTTTTGGCATGTCCTTTTCCTCAAAAGGATTGGGCTACCTCGCTGCACTTTTGTTACTATTATCGGTACTTGCTCGTTACAAATTATCTTGCTATCAAACTACTCTGTTACTTACAATTTCAGCACTTGCAGACATTACCTTGCTGAAACCACTTGTCATTTCCTTCTGCTCCTCGTTGGGTTCGACACTCTTACTTATCGAAAAGGCTACAATTGATCCCATATACTTGTGGGTCATCATACCCTAATAGGGTTTGTACATGTTTGGTTCGCAGGTTGCGGGTATCCATTGCCATGTTGCCTCGAGAGGCGCCCTTGACTGCCTTATATAGGCTAATGACCTAGGGTTACAAGTCGGTTTGTAGCACCCGTTGGTGTGTTGTACCTATACGTCTGTCGGACGCCCCACGACTTGCCACCTCCCTCCTTGTCCTCTAGAAAGCTGTTCTGCACGGTGCGCTGCGACTGGTACGGCGGCGCTGACGACCGCCTGCTCTCCTCCAACCCGGGCGTGACTGTTAGACTATTCTCTTAATAGACCTAGCCAAGCGGGAAGTTCCCGTGCATCTGCGTCGAGTACAGGACGCCGTCGGCGCCGTCCGTGGCGACGACGGCAGTGTCCGCAACGATGGTCAGGTCCAACGTCTCGAAGGTGAGGAGGTACTCGAGGGCGAACATCCGCGTGGCGTTGGTCGTTATGTTCCCACACGATGATTTCACCTACCCGGTGGCGGAGACGAGCCGGTTCGCTGTTGCGTGGTAGTGGGTGTCGATGGGGTCGGCAGACTTGGACGACGTCGTGTTCGCCGGCGACGCGACGTAACTCACGAGGCCCGCCGTCGTTGCCGTGCCCCCCGGGTCCAGCCAGAGGTGGAGGTTGGCGTCCACGTACCACACGTCCACGGCGTTGGTCACCGCGAACGCGAACTCGTGCGCCTTGCCGTCCACACGTCCACATGTTGCGCTAGGAGGATTTTCAGAAAACAAAGAAATGGTTAAGAGTGAAAAGCTATGCTACTCCCTCCGGTCCATATTACTTGTCGCCCAAACAGATGTATGTAGCACTGAAATATGTCTAGATACATCCATTTGAGTAACAAGTAATATGAATCGAAGGGAGTACTATATTTTATTGTTGAGCTAATTTTAAGTTTGTGATTGCTTCTCATGAGATGATTCAATAATT
This sequence comes from Triticum dicoccoides, assembly GCF_002162155.2. NCBI lineage: Eukaryota > Viridiplantae > Streptophyta > Magnoliopsida > Poales > Poaceae > Triticum > Triticum dicoccoides. The sequence continues at coordinate 53,765,114 of NC_041387.1, forward strand.
GGCTATCTTAAATACTCTTTTTCTTGTTGCCGTTGTAGAGTCTTACTCAAAATTTTATGCATTTTCCCTAGAATTTCCATGGCAATGTCAGTAGGTTATCACGTGGGACATCTGCAATCTGGTCTCGTAATTGATAATTTAAGCTAGATTGAGATTGATGGGTATGTGACCTAACATTGCGACATTCTGTTCCATGTGTAGCTTACTAGCTTGTGATCCCGAAAATGGATAGTTGAGGTCCAGGCTAATTTTGGTGAGTGTGACGACATGATGGGTGGGTGAGGGTTGAGGATTTTGTGTGCGATTTGTGGACAGGTTAGGCATATGGGACCTACCCGTAAGATGTACTAGTACAAGGGTAGGCGGGTACACGGGTATGGGTATTGCCTTCCTGTACTTGTACCCGGCTTACCCGTTGTTGTTTTTTTCATTTACAAACTCATGGGTATTTAACTTTCCCAAACCCTTACCCTAATAGGATTTTTACCCGTCGGGTTCGCGGGTTGTGGATACCCATTGCCATGTTACCTCGGGAGGCGCCCTTGGCTGTCTTATATAGGCTGATGACCTTGGTTTACAAGTCGATTTGAATCTAATCCTAGCAGGTTGTTACGTGGAAAGCAATCTAAGTCGGATTACAACAAGTATCCTGCAATATCCGAGCTGATTTGAATCGTCCGGTCTCCTTGACTTGTGTTCCAAGTATCTTCATGTCCTTGGACCGCACGTTCTGGTTTGATGGGCCCACTTGTCAAGACCGACCAGTATCCTGGTTGATGAAGACCCATACGATACGCATATAACTCTAAACTATACATGACGGGTCACCCATATGGTATGCATATAACTCCAAACTATACATGACGGGTAGGGACCTTTGAAAATATTATATGTAAACATTATTCCGCTCGTCCTTTATAAGTAAGCTCAAGTTCAACAATCTCCCCGACGAACAATTTATTATCTTATTTTCTATGGGCTGCCAGCATAAACACCGACACTTTTATGTGCATTATACTTTAGGTGTATGCACGACGTTTTCAACTTCTGACTTGTGTGTTCATGTGGAAGCAAAATACCACTGTTCCCTTTAAAAGTAGTGAATCGCATGAACCGACTCATTGCCTTGCATTTCGGATGAAAAATCTTATGAGACTCAATTTATTTCTCATCGAGGTTGCCAAATGTCGGAACGGGAAAAAGTTAGGGACTGCCTATTCTACATCCAGATGAAATCCAATTCACTTTCATCCATATTTTTCAGCAAACTAAAGGATGACAATTGTCCTCTGTCCTGTGTCACTTGTCCCCTGTTTTTTTTCTGTCCCGCTTTTAATAAAGAGAGTAACGGTTCCACACCCCAACTTGTTCAACACGGACAGAGGAACAGCTAAAACAGGAGATCAGAGAACCACAACGATACATCAAAGCTTTTCCATGACCACTAAGCTAAAGCAAACAAACGGAGGAGGAAAGGACCAAGATCATGTCAGCTAAAAATTACATTGACAAAGTACACGAAAATTCAATGTAAAATACACTAACAAACACAGTAAATTCTATCATGCCCCTTAAGAATTAAAGTGTAAAATGCCTTAAAATGTCACTGTAAAATCCACTAAAATGACACTGTAAATCCACCAATAAACCAAATGGTTTGCACTGGAATAAACTGGATCGTGGGCAAGAAGAAATACTACAGCTAGAGGTGAGCATTAGGCAAGACACGGACATCATGAGGCAAGAAGCTACTGACACTAACGGCAAGTACATGGAGCAAGCAATGAAACACCAGGTGGAAAGCACAATTAATACAGGACAAATCTTGATATGAGAATGAGCAATGCTTATGTGGTTTTAAGTACTGTTAAATGTTTGTCAATTGCATGCTTGAATATCTTTCTAATTTTAATGCCTCAAGCGTTTCTTACACAAGGGAGCCTAGAGAGAAATACTGGTAGAGTAAACAAGGACACACAAAAAGGTAAATGGAAAATGGTAAATCAAGTCACCTGAAAGCATGACCTTAAACCAAGAAAAAAAGATAAATGGCAAGGGATAGAAAACAAACTAACCTCTCATATGGGCCTTAGATCACTAGACCAACAAAATTACTTGCTCAACCTGCACATTAACTAAATAAAAAACACAAAAAAAATGGTGGAGAAGGATAAAATGAGATACAAGGAACAATGATCATTAAGAAAGGGACCCCTGATATAGAATCAATTTTTTTAAGCACTGTAGTATTAACGTGCTCAAATACGTACTGCCGAGTCACAGGCATAAAGACATGACAGTATCCAACAACCTTACAATCAAAATGAAACATAGAACCACTACTAAACAAATACTACTATGCTCAGATTGCATGCTACTTTGTTCAGATTACATGCTACTGAAAAATAAAACTCAGTCACCATTTGAGCTAGGACTGCGCACATGCTGAACCTCACTTGGCATTGCCTCCCTACACAAAAAAATTCAGAGAGACCCGGATTAGTAAAAGAAAATAAAAGCGAAAAAGAAGAAGAAGAAAATGAAACAGATGACAAGGAAAATAAGGACATACATCACCAAAGAAATCAGTGACAAAAGATTTGTCAGAACTGTTCAAGGGGCTGAAAATGCATGTCATTCACATATTTGATCCTAAGATTTGGAATGTCTACACTGGAGAAAAGGATTGACATCTGAGTTCTTGGTGTGAAGATATCCATATACTTAAATGTAAAGACACCACAATCATGGCTGAAAAGTTACAAAGAACACAAATAAGAAAAGAAGCTTTCATAGAAACTATATAAAATTAAACAAAAACATGAAAAGGGCAAAAAAAAGATACCGATTATCTTGCTTAGGAACAGCTGGGTGCAACACATCAAACTCTTCGAAAATTAATCCTTTTATGCATCATAGGAGTGATATACACATTCCCAAAGCCTGATGAAATTATGAATCTGTGTTGGAACTAAAAAAATTAGGAAAGCATACCAAACCAATTTACTGTAAATAACAGAAAATAAGAGCATTGTAGCTAAAGAGATATCAGTAGAATTAAAGTGCTTCTTACACTGAAATAAATGACACTAAAATGCACTAGAGCAAAGCGATGAATACAGTGCATGGCACTAAGATTTACACGGTAAAACCACTAAGAATTATTGTGTGAATCCACTGAGACTTGCACTGTAAAAATCCAATAAATAACTACAGTCTAAATCCATTGAGAGGTACACAGTAAAAATGCAAATAAGATAATTACAATGACAATCCCATGAGAGTTACGCTGTAAAATCCAGCAAGATATTACACAGTAAAACCACCAAGAATTACAGTGTGAATCTACTGAGACTTACATAGTAAAAATACAATAAATAACTACAGTGTAGATACATTGAGAGTTACACAGTAAAAATGCAAATAAGATAATTACAGTGACAATCCAATGAGAGTTGCACTGTAAAATCCACCAAGATATTACACAGTAAAACCACCAAGAATTACGGTGTGAATCCACTAAGACTTACATAGTAAAAATCCAATAAAGAATTACAGTGTAGATCCATTGAGAGTTACACAATCAAAATGCAAAATAAGATAATTACAGTGAAAATCTAGTGAGTGTTACACTGTAAAATCCACTAAGATATTACAGTGTAGATCCATTGAGAATTGCACTGTAAAATTCACTAAGATACATTTCAAAAACTAAAGAATTACATTACAATAGCACGAAGAATTACAGTGTAAATCCACTGAGGAATTACACTGTAAACCCACTGATAATATCACTGTAATTGGATTTACACTGTAAAAACAATTAGAATTACAACATATCAGTTGTATTACAGTGTAAACCCACTGAGAATTACAGTGAAAAGATCTCCTGAGAATTACATTGAACTTCCACTAAAGATTACAATGTAAAAACCGACTAAGAATTATAGTAAAACCACTAAGAAAATACAGGTGAAAGCTACAGACAGAGATCGGACGGCTCACACAACGGACGAAAGCGAAAAGTTTTCATCCGGATGAAAATTAGCAATTCCAAAAATCAAAGCTACAGCAGAACCATCCTACATCAATCTACAGACTCAAGAATGTGAAATCCAATGGCAAACTAGCATCAACACTTAAAGGCTAGAATGGGAATTACATTGGAAATCCAATAGAAATTACACTGTAAAAACAGAAAGGAGTTACACTGCGAAACCAAATAAAAATTACACTGAAAAACCAATAGGATTACACTCTAAACCCAGTAGGAATTACACTGAAAACCAATAGGAATTACATTCTAAACCAACTGCAGATCTAATGACAGTTACAGTGCAAATCCAATGAAAATTACAGTGTAAAGCCAATGAGAAGTACAGTGTAAATCCACTAGGAATTACACTGTAAAACCAAACAGGAATTACATTGCAAATCCAATAGGAATTACACAGTAAATCCATTGAGAATTACAGAGACAATCCCAAGGCGAGGGGACCAACCATGCATCCACACAGTGACAACAAAAACGGCCCAGGTGAAAATTAACACATAGACATACTAACTAACAACACTGGACAGCAGGAGACTGAACACGATTCACTATGTTCAAATTGCACAATACCGCGTACAGATCAATCAAACAGAGGATGGAGAGGAAAGTTGGGAGAGGTTCAGAGAACAGAGAAGGTTCAGACTTCAGACTTAACTCATGCATGTCCAACTAATATACAGAGCACACACACACACACCCTGTCACGTGGGCACACTAGTCAGTCCACCACACCCACTCGAGGCTTCACCCTCTGCCACCATGCTGGCTGCCTGCGCCATCGCCTGGATCATCAGGTTCAGGCGACTCGCTGTCCGCTGACGCGGGTGAATCACACATACAGATCAATCAAACTAACAAGTAGCCAGAAACACTAATCAAATTCGCGTGGCTGATGAGTATCAATCGGAGAAACAGGCGCAACCTCACACATCTACACCAGAGGCTGCAGGAGATTAACACAAGCAACAGACCTGACCGAGAAAACCACAGTCCACAGGCACTGACATGCAGATCTGAGAAACAAACAAAAGAGAGGGAACATACCAAATCAGACGAACAAAATTGACGGGTGGCGAAATAATGGGGCCGGGGTGGATGAGGGGGGCGAGAGATGCTGCAGGCCTTCGGCGGGAGAAACAGCGGCGAGGCGGAGGGGGCGAGGCAGAGGGAGGGAGAGCACGGACAAGTCATCACCAACCAGCTGGATCGAGCGGCGAGGGGGAGCTCCAAATCGCCATGGCAATCGCCGTGGTAGTGTTCGAAATGACAAAGGGGATCAAGCGGCAAGGGGAAGAGATAGGGGAAGCTACACGGGTAGGGAAAAAAAGCACCGATGCGGGATAGCGAGCGGAACCTAACGGAGCCGCTAGCAAAGAAAAATCCAAATCTCGTGACACAGATCGCACGGCCCAAAAAACGGATGAAAGCCAATAGTTTTCATCCGTATGAAAATTAGCAATTCCGAAAAGTTAAAAGTAACTATGGAAGATTCACCGCCGGTAGCGCGGCCGTGACAGCGCCAACTCCGGCGGATGCCGTCCCCTTCACGCAGAACTCATTGGAGTGGTCCGACACGACGCTGTAGTTGCTGCTGGTCACGTTCCTGAAGTAGCACCCGTCGGTGGCGTTGTACCAGTACGTCTGCCGGACGCCCCATGACTTAGGGCATCTCCAGCCGCGCCTCCAACAGGCCCTTTTCAGACGATTTTACCGCGCCAGCAACAAAAAAAGGCCTCAGTCGTGCCCCCAGATGCCCGTTTTTCGTCGGTTCGGGCCAAAACTGGTGCCGGCGGACCCAGGCCGAACCCGGCGCCCTGGGGCGCTTGGGGAGCCGGCGCAAGCGAAAAAGGCGCGTGGGCCCACCCTGGAAGCGACCCGAGGGTCTTTTCCCGCCGTTTCTTGACGCTTTTCCCTCGCATCTCTCCCGCTCGCTCGCCTTCCTCCCGCCATTCTATCCCTTTCTCCCGCTCGCTCGCCTTCCTCCCGCCAAACCCCCTCCCGCTCGCCGCGAAGAAGCACGCCATGCCGCAGAAGAAGTACGCCATGCCACGCGCGGCGGCAACCGCGACTGGCGTCGTGGCCCAGCCGAAGCCGAGGAAGCCGAGGGCGCCGCCATCGAAGCCACCGGGCCTGTCGAACGCCGAGTGGAGGGTGGAAGTTCAGCGGCGCGAAGCGGTCACTGCCTACAGGCGGAACAGGGCCATAGCCAAGAAGGCCCGCGACAACGCGGCGCGCGCGGCGGCGTCTTCCTCATCGGTCGACCAGGCGGGGATGAATCCACCCGTCGTCAGCCACGCCCAATACGCGCCCTGGGGACAGCAAGGCGCCGGATCTCCATGGGGTTCATCGTCGCCCGGCTACGCCGACAGCGACGCGCACGGCGGGTTCAACCCAAACGTGACCTTCCCGCATGGTCACCCCGCTACACGCCCGCCCTCGCCCGCCTTCGTCGGCGTGCAGTACCCTCCATACAACTACTCGCCGCCCGCCTCCTACGCGTCCACACCGACGCCCTATCTCTACCGCGGACCACTACCCTTCTCGCACCTCGGCGACACCGACGACACGGGAGCCGACATGGACGACATCATCGCGACAGGATCGACCGCGGCCGCCGAGTCTCCCGGGTTCGCCACCCAGGACGAGGTAGTGGACCTCAACGGCGACATGGAGGCCAAGCTCAGCTACGTCTACGGCGACGACGCGCAGGAACCCGAGGAGGAGGAGGACGAGGAGGAGGAGGAGGAGGAGGAACCGGCTCCTATTCTGACGAAGGGGCGCCAGAAGAAGAAGAAACGGGCAGCTAGGTCAGGCGAACCGCGCATCAAGTGGACGTCCAAGGAGGAGGAATGCCTCGCCGAAGCATGAAAAGTCGTCTGCCTCGACCCGACCACCGGCGCGAACCAGAGCTTGGACACGTACTGGGACCGCATCAAGGCCAAGTTCGACGAGTGGAAGCTCGTCGACCCCTACTTCAAAGGCGTGTACATGCAGGGCGGCTCCAAGGTGATGACGAACCATTGGGGGCGTATCCAGTTGGCGTGCAACAAATGGCATGGAATCGTCGAGGAGGTCGCGGCTCGCCCGGAGAGCGGCGCCAGCATTGAGGATCAGGTACGCCCACGACCACACGGACGCCAAGCCCGGACGGCGCTTCTACATCGCCGCCCAGCAGTGTCGAAGCCGCGCCGACGCAGCCCTGCGACGAAGCAGGTCCGACACCGACGAGCCCGCGCACGCCGACTCCGCCAACGCCTGGAGCCGACCAAGCCGAGTGAATCGTTGCGCACGGCGCCCCTCTGTTTTTTGTAACGTCAGACTATGTCCGATCACCGGATTTGCGGCGTCTTTTGAAAGCGGAAACGACCAAGTTTGAATTTCCTGCATCCTGGGGCCGGCGCGTGGGGGCGTGACTGGGAGCTAGGTCGCCCCAGGGGCCGAACTAGCGCCGGCACGCCCCCAGGCCGCTCTATTTAGGCGCCCTGGGGGCCGAACGGCTCTTACCGCCTCCCTCCTCATCCTCCACGAGGCTGCTCTGCGTGGTGCGCAGCGACTAGTACGGCGGCGCCGACGACCACCGGCCGGCGGCCACCGTCGTCTCCTCCAACCCGTGCGTGACGGTTAGACTATTCTGTTGATAGACCCAGCCAAGCGGGAAGTTCCCGTGCGTCTGCGTCGAGTACAGGACGCCGCCGGCGCCGTCCGTGGCGACGACGCCGGTGTCCGCAACGATGGTCAGGTCCAGTGTCTCGAAGGTGAGGAGGTACTCGAGGGCGAACGTGCGCGTGGCGTTGGTCGTTATGTTCCCGTACGATGACTTCACCCACCCGGTGGCGGAGACGAGCCGGTTCGCCGTCGCGTGGTAGTGGGTGTCGACGGGGTCGGCAGACTTGGACGACGTCGTGTTCGCCGGCGGCGCGACGTAGCTCACGAGGCCCGCCGTCGTCGCGGTGCCCTCGGGGTCCAGCCAGAGGTGGAGGTTGGCGTTGACGTACCACACGCCCACGGCGTTGGTCACGGCGAATGCGAACTCGTGCGCCTTGCCATCCAGCAGCTTGCCGAGAAAAGGAGTCAGGTCGATGTCGTACGTCGGGAGGTGGAAGGAGCCGATGGGGGCGATCGGCCTCCATAGGAGGGGGTAGATGCCGCCGGGGTAGATGACGGGGAACGGGCAGACGGAGCCGGCGAGGACACCGTCGACGCGAGCGGTGACCTCGCGGAACGGGCCGTTCTGGTACCCGGGTTTCGTTCTTGTACCATAACTCGTCGTCTTCATGGAACGAGACGTAGAGTTCGAGGACCGCGCGGTAGGTGTTGGATGGCATCGCGACGCTCTTGGACGCGACGTCGGCGGCGCTCTGGATCGGGAACCACAGCCCGCCGTTGGGAGGGAGGGCTCGCGCCATCGGGACGATGAGGTCGGCGGGGGCCGTGGCGGGCGGCGGCTTGGTCGTCGGCGTGCGGCGGAGGTAGAGGTGGAGCGTGACGTTGGCATGGTACACGCCGGTGAGCGTGGTGTTGACGAGGTTGCCGAGGTAGACGGCGAAGGTGGAGTTGCCGGCGGCGGCGAGGAGGGACGCGTACTTGGTGACGTCCTTGGAGACGGACCAGACGATGCCGTTGGGCGGCGGCGCGGCGGTGCTGCCGCGGAGGAGCTCGGCGCCGGCGAGCCAGACGCCGAAGATCCTGTCGAGCTGGGCTCCCTGGCAGGCGGCGCGCCACTCGAGCACCGCGAGGGAGATGGCCGAGGCGCGGCCGCCCGCCTTGACGAGGCAGCGCGGCGGGGAGTAGGCGGCGGTGGCGGGGGGCTTGTCGAAGGTGGAGGCGAAGGAGGCGGACAGCAGGAGCGTGGAGCACCGGCCGGAGCCGCCGCGTGGGCGTGGCGGGCGGTCCACCTCGAAGAAGGCGGTCGGCCGCGACGCGGACGCTCTGGCTGGGGATTTGCGTGGGCTCCGGCTCCGAGGTGAGGCGGCGGTGGCTGGGATCGGCAAACAGAGGAGGAGGGCGAGGCGAACGCATGGCACGGCCATGGTTCACAACTTGAGATTAGAGCGGAGGCAGTCTGCTGGGTTGCTACGTACTACGCGCGCCAGGGCGGCTTAAAACTAGGAGGAGAACGGCAAGGACAACCTCGAGGATAAGGCCATTGAAAGGAACAGTCACAGTGTGGTGTTTGGATCTCATCAGAAATAAATGGTTCGTGCTTCTTGGACAGATAAGGTCTCTTTGGATCTCATCAGAAAGGAACAGTGTGGTTGGGTACAGGACGAGCATGCTACTATGCCAACTGCCAAGGACTGACGAGATGGTCGCTGCTGACTCTGGTCTCCGATTCCGCCATTCCGGCCGGCGCATGCATGCATGCAGGTCAGGTCGGCCTGCATTACAGGATACTTAGAGGGTGCTTGGATACAAGGGACTATTTTTAGTCTGACTAAAAATAGTCTCTTTTAGATGCTAAAGTTCCAAGCACCCCTAACTAAAAAGAGGCTAGGAGGCTAAAATCTTTTAGTCATGGAAAACCTACTAAAATATGTATTAGCTCTCTCTCTTCTCATTTAATTCCTCTCCTTAGTTCTGGATTGGAGGGTTTGGAGAATAATAAATGCTCAATAACTAGATTTTAGTCTCTTTAGTATTTGAATCCAAACATGGGTGAGACTAGCAAGTTTTAGTCCCACTACTTTTAGTCATGGGACTAAAACGTATCCAAGCATGCTCTTACTTACTAGGGCAGATAAGAATCAGCGAAAGTCAACAAGACAACCACAAGACAACCAGGAACAGCTTGCTCCATTTCGATCTGCAAAATTGCATTGACCGCAAGTCCAGTTTGGCGTGAATGCACTAGCACGGAGCACATAATCGATGTGCGTCGCCCCCAACCGTGCACCGAGACAGAGAGCCACCCAAATTATTATTTTTTTCGAAAGTACGCCAATAGCATACCTTATCTTTATAGAAGGAAGAAAGACAGTTTACAAGATTCGAGCGATCGATGCGAACATCCATCGCCCGAGCACCCACTCACACCCACCTGCAAGGAAATCAAGTGTGTTCTCTTACAAAACGATCTAAACCACCCGCACCCACACCTGCATTATACCACTCTTGGATCTCATCGAGAATGGCTCTAGCTAGCTCACTATAGTCCTTAACTTGGTCGGGTCGATTGAACACCTTGGCGTTCCTTTGCTTCCACAACATCCAAGCGGCGCCGATGATAACCGAGTCGAAACCTCGCTTGTGCTTCCCTTGAAAGCCAGAGCGAGCCCTAAGCCACCATTCCACAAATGTGTCCGTGTCGTTGGGAGGATGGACGTTGATTTGTAAGGAGTCGAAACATGTGTGCCACACCTGGCGGGCGTAGACACACTGCACCACAATGTGCTCAACTGTATCCTCCTCCTGCAAACAAGTGTAGCAAGGCGAGGTGTTGTCCTGCAACCCATGTCGCGCCCGCCTGTCAGATGTCCAGAGCCGGTGCTGCACGGCGAGCCAGGCAAAGATCTTGCACTTTAGAGGTGCCCAGCTACGCCAAATCGCGACAGCAGTAGGTGATCTGACCGCGCCCTGGTTAAGCCTGTCATAAGTGGAGCTCGCTGTATAGATGCCCGAAGGGTCATGCGGCCATGCAAAGGTGTCCTCCATGTGCACATCGCGTTGAACTGTGGCGACAGCGTGTCTCAGATGGACAGTTTGCAGAAGCGCTCCAAAAGAAGTCTGCGGCTGGACATCGAGTGCCCATCTTTCATCTTCCAGGGCCTGAGCGACCGTACGGGAGTTCCTGATCTTCGTTTCCACACCGGCCACCAGCGCAGGCGCAATTTCTCTGACTGAGAATCCGTGGATCCATCTGTCTCTCCAGAATAGGACCTTGTCTCCTTTGCCAACCGTGATCTGAATCAAACTGTCAAAGACCTGTCTAGCGTCGTTGTCCACCGGAAGCTGCAGCCCATGCCATGGCCTTTGCGTCCGTGCGCCGCAACCATTCCCAACGCACCCGGAGTGACAGCCCTTGCAAACTTAGGTTTTTACCCCTAGTCCACCGAAGCAGGTTGGCTTGCATATCGAACTCCATGCCACTAGGCATTGGCCACCGTTAACTCGGTCTTTTCCTGCCCAAAAGAACGTGCGCATCCAGCCATCGACGTCCTCCAGAACCCAACCTGGAGCCTTCATAACGAGTAGTTGGTGCACGGGGTCTGGCCTGGAGCACCGATTTGACAAGCACAAGCCGGCTAGACCTCTGCAATAAACCTCTCTGCCAAGCCGGGAGGCAGTGCCGAACTTGATCCAAGAGAGGCTGCCAATGCGCCTTAGTGAGGTGCTTGATGGCCAGTTGCAGCCCTAGGTACTTGCACGGGAAATCTCCAATGGTGCACTGTAGTATATGCTCTGCTCTAGCTTTGTCTTCCTGGTCCTGGGAGATCAAGATAGCCGAAGATTTTCTGTAGTTGACTCTCAGCCCCGAGGCTTCCCCAAAAAGTTGCAGCGCGATTCGAACGAAGAGGAGATCCTAGGGTGTAGGTGTGACAAAAAGTGCCACATCGTCCGCATAGATGGACAGCCACCCAAATTATCAAACTCCTCTGTTAAAGTTTCTTTTTTGTTCTCTCCTTGATCATACTCGTCAGCTCATCGGCATGGCCTGACTTTACCACAAAAAATTACTCGAATATCTAGTCCAAAAACTTGTAGCATATGTTGTGTTCTCGTAAGTTTTCTAGAATGTTTGTATAAGTTGTGCTTTAAAAGTCTTTTCTAGAACATGCCTTGTAAAGCACTACTCCCTCCGTCCGTGAATAACTGTACCTCTACCTTTTGTTGTAAGTCAAAATTTTAAAATTTTGACCAACTTTATAGAAAAGAGTATTAGCATATATGACATCAAATTGGTATATTATGAAACTATATTTCAAAACTAATCCAGTGATACTAATTTCGTGGCATAAATATTGCTACTTTTCCCTATAAAATTGGTCAATTTTTTAAAAATTTGACTTCGGACAAAAGCTAGGTGTACGCTTATTCACGGACGGAGGAAGTATGTGACAAGATTTTTTTTAAAAAAAAAAACAGCATACTACACAACATTGATAGAAACTAGTAATAAGGGCCAAAGAGATTGTTGTACATCCATGATTGTTGTAGTTCCTTTTAAACCTTTGAAACCTTGAATGTACCATTTGCCAGCACTATTTCTACCGAAAAAGGCTTTCGCCCCGCTTTATATTATAAAGCAACTGCCTACAACAAGCATCCCACAAGGATCCACACAAGTCCAAACACAAACACACACACGGAGGTTCACAAGCAAACACAAAGACAAGAGGGTCCGAGCTGAGGGCACAACACAACAAGCCCTAAAGACACACAACACAACACAATGCGCACAGCGCAAGGTGCAAGGAGCAAAGCAGACCGACAGCCTAGTCAGGCTCAGGTGGAGGGGGGGAGCGGGGGAGCCACACTGAGCGCCATCGAGCGGAGATCGGCGAGGAGGTTGGTGATGACGTCCCGGTCCTGGGGGCGGCTAAGCGGTCGCCAAAGCTGCAAGTAGCCACACATTTTGAAGATAGCATCAGTCGCACGTCGAAGAAGGACCTTCTGAATGACAAGCTTGTTGCGAATGTTCCAAAGCGTCCAGGCGAGGATCCCAACGCACAACCATCTAATATGGAGGTAGCGGGGAGGGGAGGCGTTCAGCTCCGCAAGTAAGTCGGGGAAGTTGGTATTGCACCACTGGCCACTGACCGTTTCGCGAAAGCAGGCCCACATGAACTAGGCAGTAGAGCACGAGAAGAAGATGTGGTTAGCATCATCGATCGTGCCACAGATGGGACATATCCCATCGCCCGGGCCACTACGCTTGAGGACTTCGACCCCAGAGGGGAGGCGTCCGCGGATCCATTGCCACAGAAAGATCCGGATCTTCAGAGGGAGGCGGATGTCCCATATCAGGTTAAACGGTTCTGGGGCCGTCGATGGCGCGATGGCCGCATACAAGGACTTCGTGGAGAAGCGACCAGACGGCTCCAGGTGCCAGGAAATGGCATCCTGGTCCTCCTCAACGTTCATCAGCATAAGGGACACGTCTTGGAGGAGGGAGTCCCAAGCAGCCACCTCGAGAGGGCCGAAGGGGCGACGGAAAGCGAGACGCCCTAAGTCCATAAGGGCCGTCTCGACAGAGACCCGAGGGTCAGCCGCAATGGTGAATAGTTCTGGGAAGCGCACAGCCAAGGGGGAGTCCCCAAGCCAGCGGTCGAACCAGAACAGGGTCGAGGCCCCGGATCCAACAGAGATGGACGTACCGAGGCGGAGGACGGGCATAAGCTGGACTACGGATTGCCAGAACCGGGAGCCACCCATACGCTGGCAAAAGGCTAGAGGTTGGCCCCGCAGGTATTTATTATGAATGATGGTCAGCCGGAGGCCTCCCTCCCCATTGGCGATACGCCACAGCCAGCGGGTCAGCAGAGCAACGTTCATGCAGCGAGATGACATGATCCCAAGGCCACCCTGGTCCTTGGGTTTGCAGATGTCGGGCCAGCTCACCATATGATACTTCTGCTCGTCTCCCTCGTCCGCCAAGTAGAACCTTGACTAGTATTTAGCAACCTCCTGATGGAGGGTCTCATGAAGGCTGTAGAAGCTCATGAGAAACCAGAGAAGACTAGCTAGCGAAGAGTTGATGAGAATCACCCTTGCTGCCTTCGACAACCAGCGTCCTCGCCAAGGTTCAACCCGGTGCTGCATCCGGATCACCGTCGGGCGGAGGTCAGCAACGGTGAGTCTGGAATCACTAATGGGTATCCCCAGGTAGGTCGTGGGGAAGGAACCCAGGCGGTAGTTAAGCCGATCCGCAATGGAAACCGCCTCCTCCGGAGGATAGCCAAGGACCATCACTTCACTCTTATCAAAGTTGATGGTAAGCCCCGACATCTGTTGGAAACAAAGGAGGAGGAACTTTAGGTTGGATATGTCAGCCTCTGAGCCCTCCACCATAACAATGGTGTCATCCACATATTGGAGGAGGGAGACCCCTCCCTCCCCAACAAGATGGGGGACAACGCCACGAAGGTGGCCACAGGCTTTGGCCTTATCAAGAATGACCGCAAGGGCATCAACCACCATGTTGAATAAGAACGGGGGAAATGGATCGCCCTGGCGGACCCCACATAAGGTGGGGAAGAAGGGTCCGATCTCACCGTTGATGTTAGCCGCAGTCCGGCCGCAGGAGACCAACTGCAAAACGCGGGTCAACCAACGGTCGTCGAATCCCTTACGGAGCAGGACTTCCCGAAGGAAGGGCCAGTGGACAGTGTCGTAGGCTTTGTGGAAGTCTAGCTTCAGGAAGACCGTGTGGTGGTGTTTGGAGCGGACTTCGTGAAGGACCTTGTGAAAGACAAGCACCCCATCCAGGATAAACCGGCCTTGGATGAAGGCGGATTGGTTGGGGTGGGTGACAGAGTCCGCAAGAAGGGTCACCCTATTGGCATACCCTTTAGCCAATATCCTGAAGATCACGTTGATCACCGTGATCGAGCGGAATTGGCGAATGTCGGAGGCACCCGGAACCTTAGGGATGAGGGTAATGATCCCATAGTTCAGCCTCCCAAGGTCCATGGACCCAGTGAAGAATTCATCAAAGAGGGCCATGACCTCAGGTTTGATAGTTTGCCAGAACATTTTGAAGAACGAGACCGGCAAACCATCTGGGCCCGGAGCCGAGGAAGGGTTCATGCCCTTGATTGCCGCAAGGACTTCATCCTCCGAGAAGGGGGCAACCAAGGCCGTGTTGGCCTCGGTGGAAACTACCTGAGCTCCCAACCAGGTGTCGGGGGCCAGAGCAGCCCCACCTCGAGGGGTGGGGGAGAAAAGGGCTTTATAAAAGCCATCGACGTGCACCCGGATGTCCGAGGGGCGAGTGAGCTAAGCATTGCCGGCCGACAGAGAGTGGATGGAATTCCGCCGTCACCGGCCATTGGCGATCGCCTGGAAATAGGCTGTGTTAGCATCACCACGGAGAACCCACCGTTGGGTGCCGCGCAGCCGCCAGTAAGCCTCTTCGTCAGAATAGACGACCGATAACTGGTCCTCGAGATCATATCTCATCATCCACTCGTCAGGAGAGATCCCGGACGTGCCAGCGCGAGTGTCCAAAGCCCGGATGGCACCCAGGAGGGCCTTCTTGCGCTCGCATGGATCACGTCCAAGGTTCGCACCCCAACCCTTCATAAATTGGCGGGCAAGCTTGGCGTAAAACTGCTAGGAGTCCATGACGGACATGGCACGGTGCGGAGCATCACGCGCGGCGATCCACTTGGCCGCAACGGCCTCGCGGAACCCGTCCTGGTTGAGCCAGAAGAGCTCAAACTGGAACCGGGGGGGGGACGGGGGGGGCATTTGTCCGCGGTGGAGAGGAGGAGGGGGACGTGGTCGGACTCGATACGGTGATGGACTGCAGAGAGGCCAGGAGGCATCTAAGCTCCCAATCCAGAGAAACTAGGACGCGGTCCAGAATGGACTGCGTCGGGTTCGCCTGGCGGTTGGTCCAGGTGAACCGGGCCCCCGTTCGCTCAAGCTCACGGAGGCCAAGCTCCATGATGCAGTCGTTAAACATCTGCATCTGGGGACGGTTAACCCTGTCGTTATTCTTCTCATCCGGCGAGCGGATGAGGTTAAAGTCACCTCCAACGACCACAGGGAGGGAGGAGCTGGAGATCTTCTGTTGCAGCTCAGCGAGGAAAGTTGGGGAGCGGCGGTGATCCGCCGGTCCATAGACTACGATGACCTCCCAGTTAAAATTGAGAGCTCGCTCGAAGATCTCCATACTAACGAAGAACTCGCCCCGGTCCATACCGCCCACCTCAAAGGTGGCATCCTTAACACCTAACAGGATGCCACCCGAATGGCCATTGTTCCCACTAGAAGGGAGCCAATGCCAGGCAAATAGGTGGGAGCTAAGGCCGTCAAGCTCGGGAAGGCAGAACTTTGAGCGCATGGTTTCTTGGATGGCGATGATGTCTATGTGCTCATCGCGGATGTACTCAACTAGCTGGCAGCGGCGGCCGTCATGGCCGAAGCCGCGGATGTTCCAGAAGAGGGCGCACATCTAAACCGCCATAGAGGGGCTGCTTGACCCCAGGACGATGGATGCGCTGTGAGCTTTGAGAGCGGCCGTGCGAGAACGAGTGCAGCCACAGACTTCCTCAACAGGGAGCCCAGAAGGGGGCTGGGGTGCCGGAGTGCGGAGGAGGCGGGCCTGGGTTTCGGCGAGTTTCCCGTCAAGGATCTCGCAAGCCTGGATAGCCGCAATCTGCTCTAAGGGGGGACCCACTTCCCCCCTCAAAACTATAGCCGAGTCTTGTCTCGAGGTTCCAGGACGCAACCCAGATCTCAGCCCACTCGGAGATGGACGAAACCGGGAGGCCGGCCGGGCGGTCCGCGTCGAGTCGGGCACTGCGACGGGAGGCAGTTATCGGAGTCGACGAGGCCCGAGCCCGACAGACGTACGGAGCCGACCGAGGCGGGTGGGGGCAACGGGGGTGGCCACATCAGCGGAGGCCACCAAGAGCAAGCGCGGCGGGGACACCAGAGCCTGAGGCGCCAGTAGGCCACCGGACCCCGCAATGTCGGGGGAGGGAGGGTCCGGGCCGGCAGGTCGGACACTGGGGCGGGGGCGGGCGCCGGAGGCGAGGAGGGGGCGACGGAGTATCCTCCCCAGAGGGGTCAGCAGGGAGGGATCCAACGCCGGCGAGTCCGACAGCAGCGAAGAAGCCACCGTCAGGGGCGAAGGAGTCGGGGCGGCCTCGGAGGAGAGGCACGGCGAGCGCGGCGAAGATGCTTCAAGGACGAGGAGACTGACACTGGAGATGTCACTGAGCTCGGCCGAAGAGGAGGGGGAGGGGACGGGCAGCACGGCGGGGGCGGCCTCGACGGAGGCCAACCCCTGCGACCGGCCCGCTCCCGAATGCCCATGCCCAGGAGGAGGGTCCAAAGGGTCGCGCGAGAGGGAGCGGTTGCGGCCGGAGCGCTCATCGTCGTCCTCCGGGTCCTCGTGGTGGGAGGGGCACGGACGGCGGTAGTGGGAGTCGTCGTGGTGGTCCGCACTACCCCCGCCAAAGTGGCCCTCAAAGAAGTGTCGGGACGACCAACGTGGTTGGGAGGCTCGGGATAGATCTTGAGGTCAAAGCCCTGGTTGTTGAAGAAGACCCGGACGGGCACAGAGGGTGGAGGAGTCAAGGCACTTAACCTTGACACGGACCTCCTCCTCCTTGCGGAGAGAGAGTTCGTCCACCACCACCACCTTGCCCAAGATCTTGGGCATACTGTGGATCACCTTCTCAGAACGAGCGATGTTGGGGAGGCCAGCGATGAGGATCCAAGCAGTATCCAACACGGCCACAACCTTGGGGTCCATCAGGGGCTCAGAGATGTTGACGACGAGCTTGTTGAGGGCGAGGGTGATGTCGTCGCTACGGGTGCAGAGGCTCATGCTAAGGACGTCGGGGAAGACCACGGTGAAGGAGCTGTCCGAGGTCGGAGTCACCTGCCAGTCCCAGACACGGTGGCAGAGGTGGTTGAGCTCGGCCTCGATCATCTCCGGTGAGGTGACCCCCGCCCCAACAATGGTCACGACCGCAAGGAGTGACGGAGATGGGGGAGGGACGTCCTCAACCTAGATGTGGAAGAAGCCGAGACCCTCAATGTCATGGCCATACATCATGAGCTCCTTCGACACCGGGCGGTCCGGGTAGAGGGCCGCGGGGTGGCCCGAGTCCTTGCAGAGGTAGCACTTCGGCGGGTTGGGGCACTCAACCTGGTAGTGACCAGCAATGCCACAGTTGAAGCACGACGGGGGATCGCGGGGTCCCCAGAAAGAGCCGCGGCCGAGGATGCGGGAGTCGGGGCCGCGGGGTTGAGCGGGCGACCGGGGCCCTTCCGCTTCTTCTTCTTGGCACCTTGGTGACCCCGAGCCCCGGCGCCCCCATTGTCGGGAGGCAAGCTCGGTTCGTTGCGGGGGGCTGGTAGGGGCGCGGAGGAGCCGCCTCGGCGCTTGCGGGGAGAGGCCGGGGAGGAGACGGTGAGTGGCCACGGCGGCGCATGGGCGAAGGGGAACGGGGGTGATCGCGGCGACCCTCACACGCGGGAGAGCGCCGGTCGACATCCCGCGTCGGGGAGTGCCGGCCATCCCCACGCGCCGGGGAGCGCCGGTCGGAGCGGGGCAGAGAGCGGCGCGACTCGCGTGGAGGGGAGCGCCGGGAGTCGCGGGCGGAGGAGCGTCAGGCGTCGCGCGCCGGGGTGCACCGGGGCTCCCGGGAGGTTAGCTGGCGGTGGAGGTCAGCCTCTCGGTGGTGGCCGTCCGGCGAGGCGCGAGAGGCCGCGCGGGGCTCCTCGAGGGGGCGCTTGGGGCGCCCGGTGCCATCTCCCCAGGCCCGAGTCATGGGGAGGGGCCACAACGGGAGGCGGGGACGAGAGGGGCGACGGGGGCGGGAGGAGGGAGCAGGAGGAGGCGGTCGAGAGGCGGGGGCGGGGGGAGGAGGCGACTGGAGGGGAAACCCTCTCGGGAGCCAAATCCTCCCCCAGGAGGGGCTGGGGTGGGCCGAGTCCAGTGCTGGGCCCCTAGCGGGCTGAGGCAGCCCAGGCAGCCAGGTGGGCCAGACAGCCGGGGCGGGGTGGGGAGCAGGCCCACACTAGGCCTCAGGCCCAGCATCGGGCGGCCCAGCCCAGGGGCGGGCACCACGCACCCGTCTAGGGCATCCACAACCGCCGCCGGCGCGGGCGAGGCGGCCAACGGTCGGCGAGGGAAGCGAGGCGAGGCAGGGCGCCGAGGGGATGGTGAGCAACACAACCTGGAGGAGCCGAAGAAAGCGATGAAGGGGCGGAAGGGGGAGCGCCTGGAGAGCACGGGGGAGCCGACGCTCCCCGGCGGCAGCGGCCGGCCGGGCCGAGGCGAGCCGGATGGATGGGCACCACGACGGGCGTGCGGGGCCAAAGTCGACCCGGCCGATGACACCCCAGCCGGGGGACCGGCGGCGACGGCGGGCAACCCCGAGACCCAAGGCCGAGCCTTTCTCCCCAACGCCCGGTGGGGCACGCGACAGCCGGGCAAAGTGGGACAGCACGGGCGCACCGGGGCGGGTGGAGGCACCCGGTCACGGCACTCCACCGGCCGGCCGGCGACACGGTCGGCGTCCTCAGCCAAATCCACCCAGACCACCCTACCCGGGGGTCCAGGGGACGGCAAGGAGGGGGGAGGCGGGAAGAGGGGGCGGCGGGGCCATCAGCGGCCGGGGCCAGGAGGGCAGGCGGCGCCGGTGGGAGCAGGGCGGGCGCGTCGCCCCGCGGGGCGGAGCCGGAGTCGCCAGAGCCCGAGCCTTCCATCCGTTCGATCGGACATCAGCACTATTTCTTAAAGTGAGATATAGATCATCATGGGCTATTGACAATGTCCTCTTTTGCTTGTCCAATTTTATCGTGGAGAATTTGTCTCGCGAAGAGTTCTGTTTAGCCTGTAGTAGGCTCATTGTGGGTCTCAGCACGTAGCGAGGTCGAAGAATAAGTTTTTAACACACGGCAGACTTTTGGTGTTGGAGTTGGTGGTGCTACTTTAGGCGAAAAGGCCTACGTCTAATTTGCTTTCTTTTTTTCATATACTAGATGACCCGTTGCGCCAATGACACAAAGGGCAAAAGCAAGCCAAGTATTGAAAGAGTAAACATAAAAATATTTAGAGACAGATTGAAACATATGGAAATAAAAAATTGTTACTGGCAATGCCATGATTTTCTCTAACCAGTGTAAACATATATAAATAGTCTTTTGAAAATATTAGTAAAACGGCAGTTTTTTTTTTGCGGGTGAGAAGGGCAGTTGATTACATATATAGAACAAGTGATCACAAGCTTGGCAGTAATGAGGCCTAAAGTGTACATGCAGTATCATACACAAATGAAAATCTAAAGGCTATACATATCTTGCTTAGAGCAACGCCAAAAGGGCAAAGATACTGGATCGTTGATACGAAACAAAAGATGGCTATGTTGGTTACCATACTATCTTGTGTAGTCTTCAACCTTTAGTCAGCTTAGCATAATGATCGTTCAGTTTTATTGCTACTGCTTTCTTCGTGTCAAATATATATTCCTCCAACTATGAGATTGTGCAACTCCCGGACACCGGAGGAATGCCTTCTGTGCTATCAAAGGTCACAACGTAACTGGGTGATTACAAAGATGCTCTACAGGTATCTCCGAAGGTGTTTGTTGGGTTGGCATAGATCGAGATTAGGATTTGTCACTTCGAGTATCAGAGATGTATCTCTGGGCCCTCTCGGTAATGCACATCATATGAAGCCTTGCAAGCAATGTGAATAATGAGTTATTTACGTGATGATGCACTACGAAACGAGTAAAGAGACTTGCTGGTAACGAGATTGAACTAGGTATGAAGATACCGACGATCGAATCTCGGGCAAGTAAC
Organism: Triticum dicoccoides; assembly: GCF_002162155.2. Classification (NCBI taxonomy): domain Eukaryota; kingdom Viridiplantae; phylum Streptophyta; class Magnoliopsida; order Poales; family Poaceae; genus Triticum; species Triticum dicoccoides. The sequence continues at coordinate 53,785,656 of NC_041387.1, forward strand.
ATACCGATGACAAAGGGATAACATATGTTGACATTGTGGTTCGACTGATAAAGATCTTCGTAGAATATGTGGGAACCAATATGAGCATCTAGGTTCCGCTATTGGTTATTGACCAGAGAGGTGTCTCGGTCATGTCTACATAGTTCTCAAACCCTTAAGGTCCGCACGCTTAACATTCGATGACAATATGTATTATATGAGTTATGTGTTTTGGTGATTGAAGGTTGTTCGGAGTCCCGGATGAGATCACGGACATAACGAGGAGTCTCGAAATGGTCAAGAGGTAAATATTGATATATTGGAATGTTATATTCGGACACCGGAATAGTTTCGGATAGTTTCGGGTATTTTTCGGAGTACCGAGGGGTTACCGTAACCCCCCCCCCCCCCCCCCCCGGGAAAGTTAATGGGCCTCATGGGCCATAGAGGAGAGGAGGAGGCAGGACACAGGAGGTGGAGCCCCCCTATGGGAGTCCGAATTGGACTAGGGGAGGCCCCCCTTTCCTTCTCCCCCCTCTCTCTCTCCCTTCCCCCTTTTCCCCCTCCGAAAGGGAAGGGGGGTCCGAATTGGACTGGAAGTCCTAGTAGGACTCCCCCCTTGGGGGTGCGCCCTAGGCCGTCCCTCTCCCCTCTCCCTCCTTTATATACGGGGGCAGGGGCACCCCAAAGCACAATAGTTGTTTCTTAGCCGTGTGCGGTGCCCCCCTCCACCGTTCACTCCTCCGGTCATATTGTCGTGGTACTTAGGCGAAGCCCTGCGCAGTTCACATCACCAACACCGTCTCCACGCCGTCGTGCTAACGGAACTCATCGACTCCTTCGTACCTCTGCTGGATCAAGAGTTCGAGGGATGTCATTGAGCTGAACGTGTGCAGAACTCGGAGGTGTCGTACGTTCGGTACTTGATCGGTTTATTCGAGAAGATGTTCGACTACATCAACCGTGTTAAGTTAACGCTTCCGCTTTCGGTCTACGAGGGTACGTGGACACACTCTCCCCCTCTCGTTGTCATGCATCTTCTAGATAGATTTTGCGTGAGCGTAGGAATTTTTTTGAAATTGCATGCTACATTTCCCAACAAATGATATGAGTGAATTGTGTATAGGTGATACTGACTTGAGAAAATCCATAATGAACTCCTTTGATCATATATGTCAAGATATAAATGGAAAAGATATGCTTCTTGTTGTTATTTCACCT
>NC_041387.1:53786974-53804785 GCF_002162155.2 Triticum dicoccoides
GGGGGGGCTACGATCCACACACATAATTTCCTTGGGGACTAAAACTTGTGTATTAACTTACCTCCTATATATACATTGTCATCGACATAAAAAAATATGCTTAAAGGCATGATTGCACTTTCAGCCGGTTAGGCTATGCACCTCGCTAGCTCAGCATACAACAATGTGCATGGTCGTTGCATGCCCTAGGTTGCTAGTCTGCATCGCCTAGCGCAACTCCTGCTGCCGCCACCATTGACAGAATCAAACCGATCTGTTGCACAACACATCTCGTCGAGAGCGCCTGCTTCGCATGGCTTTTAGCTTGCCGACAACTTCTTAACTATGTGCCAACCTAGCTCATGATACCACGTGTTAGAATAATTCAGTGTGCATGTCGATCAGTCGAGGGCAAGCAATCACACAAGCACAAGCATGACAACCAAATTTGTTAACGAGTTCAGCAACATGTACCAAATCACATGATACATTGGACGACAAGCACGCCTAGACATCAAGACAACACTCCGACCACCCGCCGCGGCCAGTTCGGCCACCCCTGCCACGAGCGCCCCGGAACGTCCCTCTCATGATCTATGTCTAGCCTGCCAACTTATGTCAAATTTACTTGGCTACCGGTGATGCCCTCATATAATAGGCTCGGGTTACATATGTCCGACTCAAACACCTAATCCGCAAGTAATTGGAAGTCCAATTGTAGCACAACTTTACACATAATATTGGCATTGTTTTTAACAAAAAGCATTGCTGTTAATGAACTTCGTGTCTTTGTGGTGTCAAGAGATAGTTGGTGCAGAGATTATCATTATTGTAGTTTGCCGGTCGATGTTTTGACCATTTTTTCCTCTCTTAGGTATAGTTTTAATCTTCTATGACTTTGCTGATTACCAGGATGTTTTTGTATATGTTGGTTGTGTGCATATGAGTTATGCAGAGATCGGGTGTGTGTCCATTATGTCCGTATCCATTTGATGATTCATTTTGAGTCAATAAAATTCACTCTTTCAAATCCTACAAGATTTAAGTTTTTTATTTGATCACATAAGAACAAAGGTTCTTTTTCTAAAAAATTGAGTCGATGCTAGATATCCAATGGAATGTAGTACAAATTATTCTTTAGGAAAAAATCCTAAAGGATTCAATCCTACTAATCAAACGGCCTACATAGAAAAATTCCTAATGATTCTAATCTCTACCTAATAATAAAGAGACTACCACTTCATAGTTCATCTAAATATTACCCCCGAAGTTGCTATAAATTACCCACTATGCTACCCATAAGTGTAGAAAACAATTCGACTATTTTTCCAAAGTCGCCTTGAGCTTTGAGTCTTATATAGTGTTACCCTCATATATCAGAGTGATGTAGCGGCCAAGACCTCGGTGTTTTAGGCCGGAGACCCGGGTTGGATCCAAATCCAGCCTTTTTTCTCTTCTTTTCTTTCTTTTTTCCCTTTCTTAAGGCAAGCGGACCTCCTCCTCCCGCGTATGCGTATGGGCCGGCCCATGTGTGAGAGGCGTGATGCCCCCTATTTTTTATTTCTTTTTTCCTTTCTTTCTTTCTTATTTTTTGATTTTCCTTCTTTAAATTAATTCGAGATTTTCAAAAATTCCAAAATTTAAAAAGTTGTGAGTTTTAGATTTTTTGAGAAATCATAAAATGTTCTTGAAATTCAGAGATGTTTATTCAAAACATATTCTGGAATTTGGAAATAATGTCAATTAAATTTTAGAAAATGTTCATAAAAATTCAAACAAACCCGTAAATAATAAACAAAAGAAACCATCGCTTACATAGAGTTGTTTTAGGGAATCTTTAGAGGTCATTTTATTTTTTTAGTAGTCTATCGCGCGTCATGTATAATTTTTTTTTGTCGTCTACATAGCGCTGGGCCCCAAAAAAATTGACACAACTTTCTGTGGGTTATTTTTGTAAGCTATATGAAAATGACTAAATGTCTAATTTGCCTACATAGCTATATTTATTTTGGTACTATAGTTTTACTGGTCATGGAAAACGCCGCGATGCCAGGTCAAGGCGAGACACATCATTCATCAGTCTAGTTCAAGCAAGGTCCATCAATGTATAGTTTGCTCAGCCAAAAAAAACGTTGTGGTGCCTTAGGAAATCAAGTCACGATGACACCATCACATTTCAGTTTTTGAAATGACTTTTTAGAAGTCCCTTATCTCATAATGACATTACTCAGATGTAGTTTAAGAAATGACATTTTAAAAGTCCTTATCTCATCCTGGTATAATCTGCATAATCTGATTGTTTTTCTTCCGTTGCAACGCACGGGCATATTTGCTAGTCCTATGAAAATCCGTTGAATCAAAGAGGGTCTTAATTTGATAGGAAAATCCCTAATTCCAACTGCAACAGAGGAAAGGCGCCGCTCAGACTTCACATTGCAAAGGCGCTACCCGCGATGTTCTTTGTCGAGGGCATACCGGCATTAACATCTCCTTCAATGCCACATTCATTCGTGCCCCTTATGACCTTGAAGTACCCATCCTACAATGAATCAGAAACCAAAACTTGTTAATTAGCCAAACACATGATCCTACCATTCACTCTTGCACTTCAACAATACAGGGTATATGTCACACTCACATTGCCCCATCCTCTGTTCCACTGATTTGCAAGAAGCTGAGAAGCAGAAGACAAAATGAAACACGTCAAGACTTGATCATTGTTTGATAAATAGTGTAAGGTAGAGAATTAACAAGATACCCAGTAATCCTCGCCAGCATCACTTGTTCCCCATCCAATCAATTTGGCGGCATGACCTCCCACCATCCTACCTGTGATTTGCTTGTAAACACCTGACTTGTAGTGTGCAAAGTCCTGCAGCAAATTGCTGTATTAAATCAGCACTGAAAGTAACAAATATCTTCTTCACCTTTGATGACAGAATCTGTACTTCTGTAGTCTTATATACAATCATAAAGCATATGAGTTGTTGGCCGCATGCAAGGCTTCAAAGATAATAATTGTATTTCATATTTCAGTATGCTAACAAGAGTATGTATGTTTTTGTTTCCATTTCTCCTACTGCCATGTTCTTTCCACGGTTTTATTCAGATTTAAAGCTTTTCAAAGTTTTGTTTATATTATGTTTGTACATTTCAAAGTAATAGCAGAAATTTCGACTCATTTTGAGAGCCTTGGCAGAACACATGTCAAACATCAAATACTGAATCGAAGTTACCTCATAAATTATGAAAGAAACTTCTACAGGGCCATTCTTGTAGACCTCTGCCATGATGTCATGTGGATCAGAGTTTACTTGGTATGCATCGATGCTGAAATGTTTCTTTTCCTCCCAAACTTGGTTCTGAACCTTGCATTTCTTTTCACACACAGGTGTAGGATAAGCAGGTTCGCATCCAGGATGCTGGCAGCCAACCTGATCAAAGAATGGATCGCACTGCAAGACAGTAATATGTACAAGGATGAGTGGTATGCTCAGCTGAGTCTTTTTTACAAGAAACATTAGGGGAGAGCCTAGTTAAATAAAAATACAATAAAATGATATGAAAGCAATACATAGTGAGGAACAGAAAGAAAAAATGCAAAAAAATCTAGCCAGATAAAGGCGTGCAGATAGTTTCAGGCTTTCAGCTAGGCTTTCTGTGTTTTCCAGAAGATCTTTCTTGAAGATCATGAAGAAATATTTATAATGATTCTTGTACTTCATGTTGTTAGAATAAATCCAAGGCGCTCCGTCGATCTACCTAGGACCAAGCAATCACACGAGGCACAACACCGAGATTTGTTAACGAGGTTCACCGATATGGCTACATCCCCGGGGCCTGACTACGGGCGCTCCTCCCCGTGACACCGTCACAATACCGCACTCCGGCCGCCCGGGCGCTGGCACACGCCGCCGGCTACCCCGCGTGCCCGTGCTATTATGTTACGCAATCCCGGGTCCGCTACACCAGCGTTTCCGACCCACATGCGTCACCAGGCCCAACCGGAGAGCAACACCGACTTATGAGAGGCCTTGGGCCCTCTTCCCCCAAAAGACTAGCCTGTTAGGAGCCTGTTAGGAGGGGACACCCCCACCCTTATAAATCGTGTTATGTCTACCCCCACAACCGATGTAGGACTAAACCCAACACATGTTGTATATGCGACAGCGAATTTTCCAAAACTTGAAACAGAGCAATTTGTATTGTAGTGTTGTGCCTGAACAAAGTTGGGATGAATTTGCAAATAGTCAGGACACACTAAGATTACAATATGCTCCTACTATTCCCTGATTTTCGGGTTCAAATATACAGTGTTACCATATCATTTAGCGCCAAATGATACAATCAATATCTGAGCTGTTAAAAAAATGTATTCACAAACCAATCAATTTCATTTACGGATCGAAATATTACTGATAATTAATATACTATCCAACTTCCATTATATTGATATTACAGATTCAGTAATACCCACTGTTGTAGTTAGAACTTAGAACAGAGAGAAGTGATTCATAATAACAGGATCAAAATAGTATCAGGACACTGAAGTGGTAGAAAATAGAGAGTTAGCTATACCTCGTCAGTAACAACACCGTTCTCGACGAAGTATTGCCATGCGAAGATAGGATATCCTCCCTCACAACCATCGCCACACAGAAACCCACAGCAAGCCACTATGTCATTGACAGAAAGTGAAACGTTCTGCAAGGAATAAAACCAGCAGGCTGGTTATTGTAAGAAAAGGACCAAACAGGCCTGTTTAAAAACGGACCCGAGAGTAGACGGATCGTCCATATGCACTCACCACGCCGTGATGAATGCAGAAACGATCTTGCAGGCACTCCACAGCACCAAAGGCCCAACACGCACCACAGTGACCCTGCCATTGTCAACCAATACATACTACCTTGATCATCTTCAATTTTCCAGCAAGCACTCGTGGTGGTAACGACATAAGGTAATGTGCATAGACTTACTTGATCTGCTCATGAAAATCAGCGTTTTCCAAGGTATTGGAGAAAAACAACGATTAAATGAAGTTGGTCAGTGCAATTAAAACGGCATAGAACCGGTTTATGATCATGGAGTTATCTAGTAGTTGAGCTTACCAAGTATTTTCCCGATCGTGCTGCAGCCAGACCATTTAGATCTGGCGTCGAACTCCTTTGGGAGATCCTCCTTTTCTGATGTAGAATAAGTTTTGGTTGGAACACCAGCCAGTAAACCTGGAGGCGTTGGCTTCACTCCCAGGATATGCTTAAATTGCTCAATCTGCACGGAAGAGGATGATTCCGAGGTCAGCAAACAGAGAAGAAAAAAATGGTGCCTCGATGGAAACACAAGATGAACAGAGTGTTCTATGTACAGTATAGTTTGCGAGGTAGGGATTGTGTCCAGCCGTCCACCCGGCATTGGGATGCTTGTTGACCGTCTGAATGATGTCCTTCTGCGACAGTACAATACAACACCATATCATGAAGAGCAATACAAACAATAGATTTAGAGATGGTGTCAATCTGAGTGCATGGATTTCGAGTCGCTCGACTAGTCGCGACTAGTCGACGACTAGTCTATGAGTCGCAAAAATATGGTCGACTCAGCTTAGTGTCGACTCGCGACTCTGAGTCGCGACTAGTCACAACGCAGGCTCGACTTCTTCCGAGTCGCTGCCCCAGAGCGACTCGCATGAGTCGCGACTCAAAAACCATGTCTGAGTGGGACTAAAAGTCACCTGGATGATTCCTAGGGAATGCTCTGCCTTGGCTGCTCCCGCTAGCTGCATGTACATAGAGATTTTAAGCAAATATATATGTGATTCAGCTAACCGAGTAACACCCTGACCCTATCTATTCGGTGTTAGGATCGGGTTTTCGTTCTTAGCAATTTTTGTTGTCCGTGGATGGCAAGTTTAGTGGGTAAGCATGACAAATCCGTTCAGTTCAATTATTTTTTGGCCAGGTTTTGCCGTGCTTGCTAACTAATTTTGTCATCATCGCGGCTACTAAAATTGCCATAAAAAACATTTGTTCTGCCACGCCTTCCTGGGAAGGTCAGCACGATAACACTAAAAAAAACAGAATTTTGTTTCAGAGCTATTCGACTTTCAGTGTTTGGCATCAGCTTATCAGAGAAAAGGCCCTCGGTTGGCTCGCCATCGAGTCGAGCTCCACCAGCACGGGCGAGGACGGTAGGGACCCATTAAGCTTGCGATCCTCAAAGTTTCCCTAAACGGAAAGCCGTACCCTGCTAAATTGCTAATCTCCGCAAGTTTGGTAACGAACCTGTGATAGTACAACACCATTATGATTATGATTATTAGTACAAACAATAGAAGATGAGTAGGAGTAGACATAAATATGGTGTCAATTTGAGGGGGATAAAAAATGACCTGTATTATTGGTAGGGAATGGTCTCCCCTCGCAGCTCCGACGAGCTGCAGGTACAAACACATGTTAAAGCAAACATGGATGTGATTCAGCCAACTGCGTAACATCATGACTGATTCCTTAATGCTAGTAGGGGTGGGCACATTTTATCCCAAGCAGAGAAAAACATGGGATGAAGGGATCGAACATTCGTTCCAAGCTATTCGTTTTTCAGTATCAGTCTATCAGAGGACGGGCTCGCCATCTAGCTGCAACACGGCGCGGGAGGCCCGAGGCCCCTCCATCAGGTCCGGGGTGGTGGATTCGTTCGCGCTTCGCGGAGGACAGGTCGTCACCCACTAAGCTTCCGAGGTTCGCTGCGCTCGACTACTACTACCAAATCTGCAGCAGAGGTGGGATCTCGTTCAGATAAGACGAGAAGAACCGAACCTGGGGGGCAGCGGCGGCGGCAGAGAGGAGGACGAGCAGCGCCAGCGGGAGTAGCCTCCCCATCTCCTTCTTCGACCGGCGACAGGGGGGAAGCAAGCAGCAGGAGTAGCTGCAGCTGGCGGACTTGCTTCTCCTCCTCCCCCACACCGGCCTTTAAACAGGGGAGTAGCTGTAGGCTGTCGCAGGGGACTGGAGCTAAGCTGCAAAAATGGTTTCCGGGGGTGGTGATGCGGGCGCAGGTGCCGCGATACGCCTGTCGGCCCCCTTTTCTGCCTTCAGATCGGCACCACGCGACGGCGTGCGTGCTGCCACGCCAGAGCCAGCAACCGTTTTAAAACGTACGTACTTGTATACTATCGGCTTGATTCGCCCATGCGTCGCGGCCTTCTTCTCGCGGGAATCCTTTTGGAAATGGGCAGTACTAGGCGCCGGTCGACCGGCCCAAATTTGGGCCGGTCGACGCGCAGCCGCCCGATGCACGCGCCCTGGACCACACGATTGCCTCGCGCACGTCCCTCTCTTCTCGCGAGAAACGCCAGCCCTTTCTTCTCGCGAGAAACGCCAGCCGCACACATTCCCTACTAGCTCGTGGTTCCCCCGCGGCCTTTCGCCTCTGGCTCGATGGCGCCTCTCGTCGGCTCGCAGCCACTGCTCGGCAGCGCAGCCCGCCGGACCCCCTCGCCGGCTTGATGGTCGCATCGCTCGTGCCCCGCGTGTGTCTGTCCCCATGTAGCAAAACACGCCGTCGGTTCCAGCAAAAGAGCCTGCAGGTTGAAACATCCTCGCTAGTTCGTTGCTCCTACCGTAGCCGTCGCCGTAATCGGTTCCAGCAAAATTTGGCGCCGATTCCAACAAAATTGTGCACCGGTTCCAGGTTTTGCCAATTTCGTAGCTCCCCTGGCACATCTCGCACGAGGGAAGAAAAGCGGCCGTCAGGGCCGTGCTATGGAATCAACCAGCTCCAGCAAAATACTTCGATGGTTCCAGCAAAAAAGAGGAATCTAACAAAAAAATCAAAAAGAAAGAGTGGTAGCAAAAATCAAATACGGTAGCAGCAAAAACAAAGGGCGGTGGTAGCAAAAATTTGAAACTCGTTTCAGCCAAAATCAAAGACGGGCGGTAGCAAAAATCTGAAAGATTGTAGTAGCAAAATCATATATGGTAGTAGCAAAAATCATAGATGGTAGCAGCAAAAATTAGAGCTGGTTCCAGCAAGAAGCACCCCCAATTACAAATCCTTGCAAAAAAAATCACTAATTCGAGCAAAACAAAAACCTAGTTGTAGCAAAAATTGCAGCCGATGGCAGCTCTCGTCGAATCCGGGTGAAGCACCGCTCTTTGCCGGTGGTGGCACTCCGCCTCGCCGGTTCCAGCATGCCCCCGCAACTCGGCACGCCGGTCCTAGCTCCAGGCACGACGCGGTTGTAGCACTCGGCACCTCGAGTCGCCGTTATCGCCCCGCATCACACCTCGTGCTGGTGTCTCCATTGGCTCGGGCCAGCTGCCGTCGGGGCTCTCCGCACCAGATTCGCCACCAAAAACCGCCGGCCAAAAACACAGCACCTCCCTTCCCCAGGACCCCTCGCAGCAGCGCCTTCCTCCTCTCGATTTACAGCGGCGATTGGTGGCCGTTGTGTGCAGCGGTGGCTGTGATTTGTGAGGAAGATAGGGGAAGTTGCGATGTCCTGGTCAAATCGATGAGAGAAAGGGGAACAACGACACGTGATGAGGTATGTGGCAAGAGAAGAGCACCCGTGGGCCCAGTACATGCGCACTAGCGACCGGCGGAACAGGTAGCCGGTCGACCGGCTGCGAATGTTTACCTTTGGAAATTTAGTAGTACTCCATTAAACCATTACTGAATATGGAGTAGTAGCTGCAACTGTGCAGATCTTTATTGTTTTTGCCAAGACATTTGTTAGAGCATGGAACACGAGTAGACAGGATGGCAGATCGGCACATGCACAATTTTTTTTATGGGCATTATAAAACCGGATAAGAGTAGCCATCGTAGATCTCAAGATCTGTCCATTCTTTTATGGCATCTACAGCAAGACGCTAAATCTGGTCCCTCAAACGCTGATGTGTCTGAAGTTATCCTCAAATGGTGACTGGGCAAGCCCTTAAATTTTCTGGCGAGAATATCATACAAAAAGCTGACATTCGGTGGAAACCGGTGAAAACCACGTGAAAATGATATTTAAAGTTTCAAAAAGAAAAATCTCAAAATGATATAGGATGTTAAGAGGGTGATGTTTCTATTGGCATGCAAAATATTAAGTTTAAACACATTACGGGATGTGAGTTATGAAAACGACAAAATTAACGTTGAATAGCGTCAACAGTAACATCGCTATTCATTGCTGAATTTCTCTTTTTCATAGCTCGCATCGCGTTTTGTCCGATGAAATACCCATGCTTCAATTTTTTGTCCCTTCTTTTTTGAAGCACTGTATTTGGATACGAGCACTATCTTAAGTCGTCCAATGGCTCATCAGACGAGGATTACACAGATGAGACAGTGATGATGCTGGCGGTCCTTGCGGACGTGGAATGTGCGAAAGAGCATGTTCTCAATTTCAAGGGACCGATCAAGGGTCGTCGAGTGCTCAACCGCAACAGGGTGCGCGACCATTTGACCTTGATGGATGACTACTTTGCCCCCGATGCCCTCTCCGCTGACAGTTTTCGTCGGCGCTTTCGGATGCGCAAAAATGTCTTTGGTCGTCTCTACCATGGCCTCTGATCCTCTGATGACTACTTCATCTTGAAGAAGGACGCCTTGGCAAGGATTGGGTTCTCTAGTTACCAGAATTGCACGGGCGCACTGCGGATGCTTGCATATGGCACGGCCGCTGATTCGTGGAACGAGTACCTACGGATGCCTGATAGTACATGTGAAGGTGTCATGCTCAGGTTTGCAACTGTCATGGTCTCGGTGTTTGGATATCAGTAGTACCTAAGAGAACCAACTATGGCAGAGACCGAGAGGCTCTTGGCAATCTTGGAAGCAAGGGGGTGGCCAGGTTTGTTCGGATCTCTTGACTGCATGCATTGGAAAATGGAAGAAATGCCCAAAAGTTTTACAAGGGCAATATGAGGGTCATATTAAGAAGCCCACCATCATTCTTGAAGCAAGTGCATCACAATATCTTTGGATTTGGCATGCTTTTTTGGCATGTCCGGTGTCTCACAATGACATCAATGTGCTGCAGCGTTAACGTTCATCATTGTTTGCTAGGTTGACTGAAAGAAAAGTTCCTCCTTGCCACTATACCATCAATGGTCATGAGTACAACATGGGCAACTATCTGGTTGACGGTATCTATCTTCCGTTGCTACTTTTGTCAACACCATCTCTGTTGGAAATATGAGCAATTTACCGAATGATTTTATTAACAAAAATACTAGATAAAGCATGACTAAAATAGAAAATATAAAGCAAGTCATGCAATCTGACAGAGAGAAGGTAAACATCATCTGCATATATGAACTTGAGGTAAACACATCTAGAACAGACACTAGATGAAGTTGCTTATACGAAACAGAACCTAACATACGTAGGGCAGAAACTAGAGCCAAGAACTGTAGGAGGACTTCTAACAGAAAGGAGAAGAACACGTACGACACAGCAGCAGCAGAAGCGCTGGACTTGGGGTCGGTGTCCTTGCCTGCCATGTCGTCGAGGAGGTCGTGGACGTCGGGGAAGAAGTCGTCGTCGGGGAAGTAGTCGTCGGCGACCGGATCGTCCGTGATGAAGTAGCCAGTAGTCGCGCTGAGCGCTCCCCAAAAACCTTATCACCCTTCTCCCGTACAAGACTCAAAAGGTGCGGTCTCGGAGGCCTACTGTCCCGACGTGCGGTGCACGCTGCAAGCCGGGATGAGGAAGACAGTAGTAGCGCAGAGATTGGAACTGTGTGGCGAGAGGAAGAGGATCTTCTGATGTGTCTCTCGAGAGAGGAGTGACCTCTCTTATATAGGCACAACAGAGGGACGCGAGCAGGCTGCGCCGGGAGGTGAAGCAACGGAGGGAGACGAAGTGAATAGGCAGCACGCGAAGAGGTGCGCCGTTCATATTCATTATCCACTACCGCAAAAACTTTTCAGCTCCCAGGTGACCTTTCGTATACCCGTAGTGCGTGGCAAAAATTAGACATCGGCTCGGCTCATTCCCGCGGCACGGCGCGGCGCGGTGCGTTGTGACGAGGCGTGGCGTGGCGTGGCGTGGCGAGGCGGGCGGAGGAGGAGGAGCGCGCGTGGATGTCCCTCTTGTTCTCATGCTCATACAAGTGGGGAAGGAGCCTCCCTTATAAAGAGGTCCAACTCCCTCTAAACTAGCAAGGTGGGACTAAACTTTTAGTTCTACCTCTTGCCTTGCACGAATGGGCTGCGTGGGCCTCTAGGATTTATTAGGAATTTCTGAAAATGCTATTGGGCTAGGCCCAAATAGGCAAAAATTCCAGCAATCCCCCACCAGATCCCAGAGGCACACAAAATTTGTCTTTGGTTCCAAAACATTGTTTTATATACCGGTACTGCAGTGGAGACTATTAAGTTGAACTTCCACCTAGAACCCTATGCTACACTAGTAAGCAACTTGAAGAGTGGACTGGGCCTTGAACTGCAAGTTTTCTGCGAATCTAATTTCACATAAAGCCTTGACCGATACGTGGCTACCGTGGGTCTTCCCCGCGGGTGGAGCTTATGCATCATACTCCGTGACCTTTCATGAGTTTACTAGAGAGAATCCTACTCTCATAGATTGCGAGGTTTAACAATCAGACTCATATAGGTGCGTTCTTCAAAAGATGTTCTGCAGGACAACATCTCTGCTTCAAAAAGCCACTTAGAACACATTAAGATATACATCAACCTGCAATGCAGATTAGGAGAATATTGCATCTTCATGGAGTGGTATTTTAACAGTAAGGATACTCTCCTCTCAGTTGACCAACAGCTTGTCTTCCACATCTAATTCACGTGATCTCCAATCACAAAGAATAGGTTACCACTGTGAACAACTCATATTGTGGGTCTCATTCCCATCTCCCTCGATGCATTATCTATCACATTACGTGATAAACCCTTAGTAAAAGGATCTGCCAGATTTTTAGACGTTTGGATATAGTCCAATGCAATAACTCCAGAGTTTTTCATTTTTCTGACAGACTTTAACCTTCTCTGAACGTGTCTTGATGACTTCATGTTATCCTTTGAGCTGCTCACTTTAGTGATCACAGTTTGATTGTCACAGTTCATAAGGATACCCAGTACAGGTTTCTCAACTACCGGCAAGTCATTCAAGAGCCGACAAAGCCAATCTGCTTCGACCGTAGCTGTATCTAGTGCTGTGAGTTCTGCTTCCATTGTTGACCTCGTTAAGATGGTCTGCTTGCAAGACTTCCAAGAAACAGCGCCACCTCCATGAGTGAATACATAACCGCTCGTGGCCTTTATCTCATCAGCATCTGAGATCCAGTTTGAGTTACTATATCCTTCAAGCACCTTTGGATGCCCAGTGTAGTGAATTCCATAATTCGCAGTGCCTTTCAAATAACGCAAAACTCTCTCTAGAGCTTTCCAATGCACATCTCCTGGTTTTGAAACAAACCGACTCAGTTTGCTAACAGCAAAAGAGATGTCAGGTCTTGTAGCACTGGCTAAGTACATAAGTGAGCCAATAATCTGAGAATACTTCAATTGATCTCTAGCAATTCTTCGATTCTTTCGAAGCAGCACGCTAGCATCATATGGTGTTGGAGAGGGCTTGCAGTCACTATAGCCAAAGCGACTCAAGATCTTTTCCACATAGTGAGATTGAAGCAATGTAATCCCACCATCATCATCTCTCAACAACTTGATGTTCAGAATGACATCAGCCACTCCTAAATCCTTCATCTCAAAACAGCGAGATAAGAAATCCTTGACCTCCTTAATAACATTCAGATTTGTTCCGAAAATCAGTATGTCATCAACATACAAGCAAAGCATAACTCCCTCGCCCCCACCATGGCGATAGTACACACATTTGTCAGCTTCGTTCACAACAAAGCCTGCAGCTGTTAGAGTTCTTTCGAACTTCTCATGCCACTGTTTGGGTGCTTGCTTGAGTCCATATAAAGACTTCAGCAACTTGCACACTTTCCCTTCCTGACCATCTATTACAAACCCATCTGGTTGTTCCATATAAATTTCCTCATCCAACTCTCCATTTAGGAAAGCAGTCTTAACATCCATTTGATGAACGAGAAGATCATGTGAGGCAGCTAGTGAAAGTAGATCTCGAATAGTGGTCAGTCGAGCCACAGGTGAGTAAGTATCAAAAAAGTCTTCACCTTCCTTTTGGGTATAACCCTTTGCCACGAGCCGAGCCTTGTACTTTTCAATAGTACCATCAGGCCTAAGCTTCTTCTTGAATACCCATTTGCATCCTATAGGTTTGCACCCATAAGGACGATCAGTTATCTCCCAAGTTTCATTCGCCAAGATGGAATCCATCTCGCTACGAACCGCTTCCTTTCAGTAGTCAGCATCTTCCGATGCATAGGCCTCCGAAATAGAACTGGGAGTGTCATCTATGAGATACACAAGAAAATCATCACTAAAGGACTTTGCAGTCCTCTGTCTCTTGCTCCTAGTAGGAACTTCATTGTTTTCCTCCACAGGACTTTCAAAGTGTTCCATCGAAATGGCAGGTTCGGTAATTGTAACTGGTTCCTGATTCGATGAACTAGGCATTTCCTGATTAGATGAGGTAGCCATATCCTTCATGGGAAAGATATCTTGAAAGAAAGTCGCATCATTCGACTCCATGATCGTACCGACATGCATGTCAGGTACCTTAGATTTTACAACCAAGAATCTATAGCCAATGCTATGAAAATCATATCCCAGGAAAACACAATCCACAGTTTTTGGTCCCAGCTTCCGCTTCTTTGGAATTGGCACATTGACTTTCGCCAAACAACCCCAGGTTCGTAGATAAGAGAGCTTTAATCTTTTCTTCTCCCATTCCTCGAATGGAGTTATCTCTTTGTTCTTTGTGGGAACTCGGTTTAGGACATGACATGCAGTCAATATCGCCTCCCCCACCATGCCTTGGAGAGACCCGATGTGTCTAACATGGCGTTAACCAAATCAGTTAGAGTACGGTTCTTCCTTTCGGCCACCCCATTTGACTGAGGTGAGTAGGGAGGCGTCCTCTCATGGATTATACCATGTTCCGCACAAAAATCATCAAATTCATTGGAAAAATACTCTCCACCACGGTCGGACCTAAGCCTCTTGATTTTTTGATCAAGTTGGTTTTCCACTTCAGCTTTATAGATCTTGAAAAAGTTCAAAGCCTCATTCTTAGATTTCAGAAGATACACACGGCAGTATCTAGTGGAGTCGTCAATTAACGTCATGAAATATTTCTTTCCACCTTTTGTCAAAACACCATTCATTTCACATAGATCTGAATGTATAAGTTCTAGTGGTGCAAGATTTCTCGTCTCCGCAGTCACGTGAGACTTACGAGGTTGCTTAGCTTGCACACATACTTGACACTTAGATACCTTGACAGTGGTGAAACTAGGGATTAAGTTCAACTTCGCTAGTCGTGACATGCAACCAAAGTTAACATGACAAAGACGTGAATGCCACACATTTGATTCACTATTGTTGCAAATATGATTAACAACTTTATTGCAAACGTCTGATAAGGATAAATGAAACATGCCTCCTGACTCATAGCCTTTACCAACAAAGGTTCCATACTTGGATATTACAAATTTATTCGACTCAAAGACAAGCTTATAGCCATCTCTACACAGAAGAGATTCGCTAACAAGATTTTTATTGACGGAGGGGACATAATGCACGTTCTTCAGCCGCACGATCTTCCCCGAAGTAAACTTCAGATCGACCGTGCCAACACCACGAACAGAAGCACTTGAACCGTTGCCCATTAGCACGGTTGAAGTCCCTGCGGTCTGATAAGACGAAAACATGGAAATATCACCGCATACATGCACATTAGCACCCGTGTCAATCAACCAATCAGGAGAATGACTAACTGAAAGAATAGTGGGAAATATACCATACCCATCATCCTTCATGTTAGTGTCTCCAATGACAATATTAGCGGTCTTGCCGCCTTTCCCAGGATGACGCTTGTCATAGCGATTGGGGCAACTAGGAGCCCAATGATCAGGATCTCCACACACATGACAGACACCTTTCTTCTTGTCATTCTTCTTCTTGAAGTTCGTGTGCTGCACAGCCTTGTTCTTCCCATCAAACTTTGCTTTACCATCAAGCTTGCCCTTGTTCTTGAACTTATGGGACTGGAAGTTTTTCTTCTGTACCAGATTGGCACTAGATCCTCCCTCAATACCTCGAGCACGTGTGTCCTTTGCTCTCGCCTTTTCTTCCACATCAAGAGTACCAATGAGATCCGGAACGGAAAACTCCTGTCTCTTATGTTTCAGTAAGGTAGCAAAGTTCCTCCATGAAGGAGGAAGCTTAGTGATGATACCCCCGGCAACAAACTTGTCCGGTAGCATGCAATTGAAGTGCTCAAGTTCTCTAGCAAATGACTGTATCTCATGAGCCTGCTCAACCACGGAGCGCTCTTCAGTCATCCTGTAATCATAGAATTGCTCCATGATGTACAACTCAGTGCCGGCATCCGAGACCCCAAACTTGGCCTCGAGCGCGTCCCACATATCTTTTCCATTGTCAATTGACGCATAAGCATCAACTATGTTCTCACCAAGAACACTCAAGAGAGCAGCCTTAAACAAGGTATCCATTTTCTGAAAAGCTTGTTCCTGTTGGGCATCTTGCTCTCCTTCAGGTTTGCCAAGAGTGGCGTCATAGCAGCTCATGGTCTGAAACCATAAGACTGCTCTCACGCGCCACCTCTTATAGTGGATACCCTCAAACATAGGAGGTCTCATGGAAGCAGCAAAACCACTCGGGGTAAATTGCCTATAATAAGGTTTTTGGATTGTTGGAAATATGAGCAATTTACCGAATGATTTTATTAACAAAAATACTAGATAAAGCATGACTAAAATAGAAAATATAAAGCAAGTCATGCAATCTGACAGAGAGAAGGTAAACAACATCTGCATATATGAATTTGAGGTAAACACATCTAGAACAAACACTAGATGAAGTTTCTTATACGAAACAGAACCTAACATATGTAGGGCACAAACTAGAGCCAAGAACTGTAGGAGGACTTCTAACAGAAAGGAGAAGAACACGTACGGCACAACAGCAGCAGAAGCGCTGGACTTGGGGTCGGTGTCCTCGCCTGCCATGTCGTCGAGGAGGTCGTGGACGTCGGGGAAGAAGTCGTCGTCGGCGACCGGATCGTCCGTGATGAAGTAGCCAGTAGTCGCGCTGAGCGCTCCCCAAAAACCTTATCACCCTTCTCCCGTACAGGACTCAAAAGGTGCGGTCTCGGAGGCCTACTGTCCCGACGTGCGGTGCATGCCGCAAGCCAGGATGAGAAAGACAGCAGTAGCGCAGAGATTGGAACTGTGTGGCGAGAGGAAGAGGACCTTCTGATGTGTCTCTCAGAAGAGGAGCGACCTCTCTTATATAGGCACAACAGAGGGACGCGAACAGGCTGCGCCGGGAGGTGAAGCAACGGAGGGAGACGAAATGAACAGGCAGCACGCGAAGAGGTGCGCCGTTCGTATTCATTATCCACTACCGCAAAAACTTTTCAGCTCCCAAGTGACCTTTCGTATACCCGTAGTGCGTGGCAAAAATTAGACATCGGCTCGGCTCATTCCCGCAACCCGCGGCGCGGCGCGGCGCGGCGCGGCGCGGCGGGCGGCGGCGGAGGAGCGCGCGTGGATGTCCCTCTTGTTCTCATGCTCATACAAGTGGAGAAGGAGCCTCCCTTATAAAGAGGTCCAACTCCCTCTAAACTAGCAAGGTGGGACTAAACTTTTAGTTCCACCTCTTGCCTTGCACGAATGGGCTGTGTGAGCCTCTAGGATTTATTAAGAATTTCTGAAAATGCTATTGGGCTAGGCCCAAATAGGCAAAAATTCCAGCAATCTCTAACCTAGTTCACCAGAAAAAATCTCACTTTGCCAAAAACAAGAAGTAGCTAGAAAGCACGTTGACAGGGCATTTGGAGTTCTGCATGCACGCTTTGCAGTTGTTCGTGGGCTGCTAGACAATGGGATTCAGAGACCTTGTGGGAGGTGATGACCTGTTCTGTGATTGTGCACAACATGATCGTAGAGATTGAGGGTAAGGATGCCGCCACAGGTCTTGAAAAGAGCATATCGAGCTTCTATACTAGAATCCGACATATTTGAAGAGTTAGTTCAAATGCATCAACAGATTCGACATCGAGCAACTCACAAGCAACTAAGGGAAGGTATGATTAACTATCTGTGGGCGGTTATAGGGTACAACAATGTTGGAACTTATTTAAATTGGAACTACTGCTGCATTTGAATATTTGAACTATTCTAGACTATATATGCGGCTATTTGAGCATGCGGGCTTAAATTTTTTTTGGGACGAATGTATGCGGATAGTATTGGATGATCGGCTCCCACATCAATGTCAAGTAGACTGGCCCTCCTGCCTGCAGACGGATGCAGGAGAAAATTTATGGATCAGTGTTGGAGATGTCCTAAGGCCGAAGGACCGAAGAGCGCTCGCAATCCATGTGTCCCTTTTACTCGAGGTGAAAAAAAAAATAACAGCGAAAGAAGGGGCGTCCCGCAGATAACACCTCCCTAGGGTAAAGCATAACGATGGATCATTTCCTTCCTTCTGAAGCAAGGCATGTTTACGTCGGCTAATTGGGAGAGGAAGGTTCGCGACCTCTTTTCCATCTCCTTCCTCTCTCACACGCACTTGTTCTTTCCATGGCCGACTGTCGACTACTGTTGCCGCTGCTGCTGCCATCCCATTGGTCCGCAGGGCGGAGAAGGTCCAAGCGAACGATGCCAAAAATACGAAGGGCCCTTTAGTGAGGGCAACAGAGGAG
>NC_041387.1:53805119-53813004 GCF_002162155.2 Triticum dicoccoides
CACATATTCGGCTACAGGGAGAGACATAGAGTCAACGTTCTTCGATCCAAACGAACTCCTCCAGTTTCAGATCGAGAACGAGCACCACCTCGCACAGGTCGACACCATTTGTGCCGGCCTGCAGCTCATCCTGCCCAATCAACCATTATTATTATTATTATTATTATTATTATTATTATTATTATTATTATTATTATTATTATTATTATTATTATTATTATTATTATTATTATTATTATTATTATTATTTTGTTTCCTACGTTGATCAGGAAGATCCACCACCCTTCTTCTTCATTGTCTTGACCCTTCCTCTATGATGGAGGTGCGGCGGCACGTGGTGGAGTAGATCGGACTTGATGATGATATATGACGGCGGCTAGGGTTGGAGGTGAATATGTAGGAGGCCTCGTCGTGTCTCCTTCGTTCATGTGGCTCCTCCTCCTTTCATCCAAGGGCTCCACGGTAGCCAAATCCTCTTCGGAAACACCCCTTGTTCGCCAAGGATCGCATAGGAATAAATCGAGATGAAATCGAAGCAAAATCAGAAAAGTTATGACCGATTTACGAAATTGTCTGGAGCTAGTACGACCGTCATGTGGCCGTACCGTGCGCCTTCTTCAAACATTGGATCTTCAGGAGCATTAGTATTTTGGCCGTTATTTCTTCGTACGAATTCCTTTGACGTTTTTGAGCTCGTTGGAATCGCATGAACAACACCGATCCACCAGTGGAATTGCGTCTTCTGAGCACTTTTAAGTACATTTTGACACTCCCAAAATGGTGTAAGCTGGTGCCTGATTTTTTTTTTGGTTTGACCCCAACTTGATCCTTTTTTATGTGTCAAGTACACGAACATGCCAATACACCTACAAAGAGAACAAAGCAAACGAAAATAATAAAAACTTGGTAACACTTTTTTTATGTGTAAAGTGCACGAACATGCCAATACACCATGCACCGAACTTGGTAAACGAGTAGAGATCGAAAACTATGCACCGTGGACATGAAAACGTGGTAGATGAATATGGTTTTTGTGCCAGTACATGGGCTTTTCACGGTGTTTTTGTGCTGATATTTCTACATATCCCGGTCATTTATTTTTGGAAACTAGTAAGCGTGCACGTGCAACACACGAATGAGAGTAAAATAAACTTCCTTGTATATCTTAGTCATGAAACAATTGTTTAAATAAACACA
Source organism: Triticum dicoccoides (assembly GCF_002162155.2). Classification (NCBI taxonomy): domain Eukaryota; kingdom Viridiplantae; phylum Streptophyta; class Magnoliopsida; order Poales; family Poaceae; genus Triticum; species Triticum dicoccoides. Next base: position 53,806,317 of record NC_041387.1, read on the forward strand.
GTTGTTAACTGGATCATACCTAGACGCAACTTCTTAACTCATCTTTTTAGATAGATTTTGCAATGTTGCGAAGGATTAACGAAATATGAACGAATATGCATTGGAAGTGCATGGATGAACCCGGGTACATATGAACCCACTTTGAAAAACACATTTTGAAATGTCAAAATATTCAGAAAAAGGTGTGTGTGGACATCTCCATATTCTATATGTGTGCAGAAAGTTTCACGAGAAGACAATTTTTTGTGGCCTGTGCAAAAAAGACAAAACATTGTGTCGCGAAACGCTATTTAGAAACACTAAAATTTGTCTTTTTTGCCGAGACAAAATAAAAGACTTTTTTCAAATAAAACTTTGTCCGGCGGACATATTTTTTGCGAACATGTATGCACACAATTTTGTTTTAAATTTTTTGGCACTACAAAATGTGTTTAAAGTACATTTTTGAAAAGCGGGTTCATATTTACCCGTGTTCAAGATGTGCCGATTGGAATGTGCACAAGCTATACAATGGTAAAATAATATATAGTGATGTCAAAAGTTGGTTATAAAACCTGTCAAAAGTTGATGATGTCAAAAACTGTCAAAAGAAGATCTTCATCAGGTGTTGGACTTATAAAAATATAGTGATGTCAAAAGTTGGAATGTCATAAACACTCGTATGTCGAAATGAAACCTCCATGCTCGATCATTATATACAGGAAAAATAGAAATAATATATTTGTGGGGTGCGTTTAAAAAAGTTTATGTTTGATTGTTTATTAGTAGTAGAGAAGAGAAGAAGTAGAGATTCTGACCGGTGACACTTTCTTTCCCTCTCTAGGCAATTGATACAGTTAATTGATCAGTTAGAAAAATGGGCGGTAGTAGACATGGTGGGCCGAAACTTCCGAGACCTAGTGCACACGTAAACTAGGTTTTTGGTCATTTTCCCACTGAAAATACCGGAAATTTCCTAAAACTAATAGTAGTACTGTTATTCGCAAACCAAATGAAATTAAACATAAGATTTGAGATTTCCCTAAAAAAACATAAGATTTGAGATAAACTAGCCCGAGAGTTTATTTTTCAGAATATGTTATATCATTCCAACTGATCATCCATCTAGATGTGTTACTTAGTTAAACTATAGCCCGAGAGTTCAAGGATGCAATATGCATGACTGTCTCGAAAATATCGTAGCAGCAATGGCTGATCATCCTCCTGCCGCACACATTGTCAAGGGTGACCATCTAGTAGAATTAAGAAATTATACTATGTACTCGCTTGTACAACCAGTCGTCTCATCTCCACGATTTAGCGCACTCCGAGTGCGGCGGCCACCTCAGCTCCGCCGTCCCGTTGAGTCGCCTAGCGGCCCTGAGGACGGCCCTCAGGTCAGCGATCTTGGCCCGCATCGTCCGGCAGCAGTTGGCGTGCACGGTGGCCACCTGCCGGGCGTCCCGGCTGTCCTGGCAGAACCCGCTGAAGCGCGCCGTGTCCAGGACGCGCGCCCTCACGCCGAGCCGGCGGAACGCGTGCCGCCGCTTCATTTGGTTCAGCACGTCCTGCTCCTTCAAGCCCGCCGACTTGCGGCGGGCCGCGTGCCACTCATCGAACAGCGCCGCCGTCCGGTTGTTCGCGACCACGAAGAAGAAGCCGGTGTTGAGCTCGTTGCTGAGGTAGTCCTGCGGCCGTCCGTTGAACTTGTCGGAGCTGATCAGGAGGTCTTCCTCCCCGGTGCGGTACTTGAGACTCGGGAAGGGGTTCCTCAGCCACATCACATCCAAATCCTTGCAAATTAAGTAGTATCACATAAACAAGCACTTCGTCTGACATAGTATATACTTGATGCATGTTATATATACGGCACACAGTTTACGTGACCTTTTCAGAGGCAGAGCTCGACGAAACTAATTACCGTGAATATGAAGCTGTAACCGTGCTTGAGAACGTCGCCGAGGAGGCGAATGCGCCCCCACATCATGCGTATAAACCCGTCGGACATGTAGAGCTGCTCCGACGACAAGTCTTGGGTGCCGTTCCTCGACGACGCCGGGAGCCGGTAACAGCGGACGCCGCCGAGGCCCATGCACCGGCGGTATGCCGGCCGGTCCATTGCCACGAGGAGGACGTGGCTGACGAGCTGCGCGGTTCCCTCCCCTTCCCTCAGGCTCCGCATGAAAAGGTCGAGCAGGCCGTCCTCCTCGGCGTACGCCTTGTTCAGCACGCTCAGGATCAGCGTCCTGTTCGCGTCCGCCGCGCCGCGCAGCGCCGCCTCCAGATCATCGCCTCCGTAGGCGCGCACCTGGGTTTAACAATCCCCCAACGAGTTAGGGTTTCGGGCTTTCCTGCGTCTGAATTAGTTGCAGGCTCCACTGATCAATCAATTGGCATGTATAAAAGGCCCCGAATTGGGTAAGTAGTTGAAGCCGGAGGATTCTACTTGCCGCTGATTGACGACGCCACATGGCGAAGAACCGCTGCTCCGCCTGGCCGTCGGCGTCGGCCGGCGACCACACCACGTAGTACGTGCCGAACACGAGGAGGAGGCAGACGGCGGCCACTGCCACGAACCGGGCCGATGCGCAGTGCTCCGGCACGCAGAGCAGCCGGTGTGGGCATGGCAATTGCGTCCAACTCCTGGCTTTCTTTGGCCCGATCGCCATGGGATCGGAGGACGGTGGTGCCTTGGATGAGGACGTGCAGGCGCGCAGTATCTCATTGTGGGCACGAAGTTTGTTAGGAGTGGTTCAGTTGTTTGTAATCAGCAGATACATGCACGGGTAAATGGGGTACGCGAGTCATGAGAAATTTGCAGCAAACCTACCAACCTGCTGCACGCCTGAGTTTTCGCTCACACAAACTATCCATGGCGTACGTAGCACATCGATGGATTACCGTGCTGTTTGTTTTTGAAGGCATTTGTCTATGAAAAAAGTGTGGATTCTTTTTACAGCATAATATTTTTTTGACAGTGCACAAAAAGCGGAAGTTCATGTGGCTTACCAACCTCTATCCAATACAGGAATTTTATTTGGTTTGCGATTAACAGTACTTCTATTAGTTTTAGGAAATTTTCAATGGGAAAATGACCGAAAGCCTAGTGTACGTGCGCACCAGCCACCAGGTCCGAAAGTTTCAGCCCACCACGTCCACTACTGCCCATTTCTCTATCTGATCGATCAACTGGAACAATTGCCTATAGAGAGAGAGAAAAGTGTCACCGGTCAGAATTTCCGAAAGTAAATGATCGGGATATGTACAAATATCAGCACAAAAACACCATGACAAAACACACGTAGATAGAGGTGGTGTTGATCCTAAAAAAAAAGATAGAGGTGGTGTTGCTGCGCTCAGCGCCTGTGTATTCTGTCTTGGGTGTGTGCGTTTGTTGTGGTGGCGTGCTTTTGTATCGGGTTGTTGATGATCGCGCCTTCTCCTCATCCGAGACACTAACATCATCCCATCCTTACGGTCAAAAAAAATAAAAATCATCCCATCACATGGTGATCGGGAAAAAAAATGCGGAGGGTTCAATCCAACGGTCATGCCTATCCCGTGCGCGCGGGAGCAGTACTCCGCATTGCTCCTTTTTGTAGCTGTCGCTGCCGTCTGCCTCCTCGTCGTGGTTGGCACATACGTGCTATCGTCTCCGGCCGACGTCGACGGCAAGATGGAGCAGAGGTTCTTCAACATATTTCCTCGCCAAGCAGCGGCAAGTAGAAACTTTTGGCTATATTAATCCACTGTATCTTTTACAATTGATATCTGCATGCGCTCTGCGATGTCGACCACGAAGCAAGCCTGAAATGCCGACTTCTTGAGATTGTCTGTACAAGCAGGCCGGCGCCTCGGCCGATGCGAACAGGACGCTGATCGTGAGCGTGCTGAACAAGGCATACGCCGAGGAGGGCGGTCTGCTGGACCTTTTCATCGAGAGCCTGAAGAAAGGGTAAGGCACCGGGCATCTCATCGGCCACGTCCTCCTCGTAGCCATGGACGAACCGGCCTTCCGGAGGTGCAGTGGCCTCGGCGGTGTCCGGTGCTACCTGCTCCCCCCGGCGGCCGCGATCAACAGCACGAGCCTCTCCTCGGAGCAGCTCTACATCTCCGGCGGCTTCATACGCATGATGTGGCTGCGCATTCGCCTACTCGGCGACGTCCTCAAGCACGGCTATAGCTTCATATTCACGGTATGTTCGTCCAACGAGCTCACACAGTTTTTTTTCCCGAAGTACGCCAATAACGTACCATATTTTCATTACGAGCTCACACAGTCACAAGGCATCTATGCACTAGTAGAGTAGTAGTACAAGACACAAGCTTATGTGGACTATTTGAGACATAGTTTTATGTGATAACTTGCAAGGATATGGATGTGATGTGGCTGAGGAACCCGTTCCCGAGCCTGAATCGCACCGAGGAGGAAGACCTCCTGATCAGCACCGACGGGTTCAAGGGGCGGCCGGAGGACTACCTCGGCCACGAGCTCAACACCGGATTCTTCTTCATGGCGGCCAGCAACCGGACGGCGGCGATGTTCGACGAGTGGCACGCGGCACGGGAGGCGTCGGATGGCATGAAGGAGTAGGACGTGCTAAACTAGATGAAGCAACAAGGCACGTTCCGCCCGCTCGGCGTGAGGGTGCGCGTCCTGGACACGGCGCGCTTCAGCGGCTTCTGCCAGGACAGCCGGGACGCCCGGCAGGTGGCCACCATGCACGCAAACTGTTGCCGGACCATGCGGGCCAAGGTCGCCGACCTCAAGGTCGTTCTTGGCGCCGCCAAGCAGCTCAACGGGACGACGGGGCGGCTGAAGTGGCCGCGTCATTCAGCCTGAGATCAGGGAGGAAGTGAGACGAGGAAGCGCTCGTTGGAGGCTTCACCCTGCCTCCCTTATCTCGTTTCCAATGTTTTACTACTTACTGTTGGAAATATGAGCAATTTACCGAATAATTTTATTAACGGAAATACTAGATAACACATGACTAATATAGCAGAGATAAGTAAGTCATGCAAACTGACAGAGAGAAGATAAATAGCATCTGCATATATGAACTAGAACGGAACACATCTAGAACATACATTAGAGCAAGAAGTTGTGGTAGAACCTCTAACATAAAGAGTATGAGAACGTACGGAACGGGAGCAGAAGCACCGGTCTTGGGGTCGGTGTCCTCGCCAGCCATGTCGTCGACAAGGTTGTCAACATCGGGGAAGAAGTCATCGTCGGGGAAGTAGTCGTCGGAGTCCGAGGCGTCCGTGACGAAGAAGTCAGTAGTCGCGTTGAGCGCTCCCCAAAAACCTTATCACCCTTCTCTCGTACAGGACTCAAGGAGGTGGACTTTCATCGGCCTACTGTCCCGACCTTTGGTGCACGTCGCAAGCCGGGATGGGGAAGATCGTAGCAGCAACGCAGTGTTGAGGAACTTTGTGGCGAGAGGAAGAGGATCTTCTGGTGTGCATCTCTGGAGAGGAGCGACCTTCCTTTTTATAGACACAGAAGAGAGAGGCGAGAAGGCAGTGATGGAAGGTGAAACGAAGAGGCGGAGATGAAGCGAATAGCCAGCAGTCGAAGGGCAGCACCGTTCACATTCAAACTCCACTATTGCAAAAAATCTTTTCAGCGTCCGTGTGACCTTTCGTATACCCATCATGCGTGGCAAAAATTTAGACATTGGCTCGGCTCATTCCCGCAACCCGCAACCCGTGGCGCGTTGTGACGAGGCGAGGCGAGGTGAGGCGTGACGTGGCGAGGCGGGCGGCGGAGGAGGAGCGCGCGTGGATGTTCCTCTTGTTCTCATGCTCATACAAATGGGAAAAGAACCTCCCTTGTAAGGAGGTCCAACTCCCACTAAACTAGCAATGTGGGACTAAACTTTAGTAGTATCCTTTGCTTTGCACGAATGGGCTAAGTGGGCCTTTAGAATTTATTAGGAATTTCTGAAATAGTTATTGGGTTGTCCCAAAATAGACTAAATTTCAGTAATCCCCCACCAGATCCCAGAGGCACACAAGAATTCCCTTTGGTTCCAAAACACTGTTTTATATACCGGTACTGCAGTGGAGACTGTTAACTTGAACTTCCACCTAGAACTCTATGCTACACTAGTAAGCAACTTGAACAGTGGACTGGGCCTTGAACTGCAAGTTTTCTGCGAGTCTAGCTTCACACAAAGCCTTGACTGATACTGGGCTACCGTGGGTCTTCCCCGCGGGTGAAGCTTATGCGTCATACTCCAAGACCTTTCATGAGTTCACTAGAGAGAACCCTACTGTTGGGGAACGAAGCATGATCCAGCAGAGGGTCGAGGGAGAGTTTTGTCAGCACGACAGCGTGATGATAGTGTTGATGATGTGATTCGCGTAGGGCTTCACCTAAGCACTACGATGATATTATCGAAGGAGTAATCGGTGGAGGGGGGCACCACACACGGCTAAGACAATGTTGTGCCTTTGGGGTGCCCTCCTGCCCCCGTATATAAAGGAGGAGAGGAGGGGGCGGTCGGCCTAGAGGGGGCGCGCCAAGGGGGGAGTGCTACTAGGACTCCCTGTCCTAGTAGGATTCCCCCTTCCTTTCCGGAGAAGGGGGAAGGGGAAAGAGGTGGAGGAGAAGAAGGAAACGGGGGCCGTGCCCCCCACCCCTAGTCCAATTCGTATTGGGCTTGGGGGCTGCGCGCCACCACCTGGCTGCCGTCCTCACCTC
>NC_041387.1:53813282-53859480 GCF_002162155.2 Triticum dicoccoides
CCGGTACTGTGAAACTTATCTGATACTTCCCGAAACCATTCCGGTGTCTAAATGTAACCTTCCAATATATCAATCTTTACCTCTAGGACAATTCGAGACTCCTCGTCATGTCCGTGATCTCATCTGGGACTCCGAACAAACTTCGATCACCAAAACACATAACTCATAATACAAATCGTCATCGAACGTTAAGCGTGCGGACCCTACGGGTTCGACAACTATGTAGACATGATCGAGACACATCTCCTATCAATGACCAATAGCGGAACCTAGATGCTCATATTGGTTCCTACATATTCTACGAAGATCCTTATCGGTCAAACTGCATAACAACAAACGTTGTTTTCTTTGTCATCGGTATGTTACTTACCCGAGAAGTATGGCAACAAGATTGAACAAGTAAAGAGACTTGCCGGTAACGAGATTGAACTAGGTAAAAACCACCCCGCCTGCTGTTGGGGAACGTAGCAGAAATTCAAAATTTTCCTACGTATCACCAAGATCTATCTATGGAGAAACTACCAACGAGGGGAAGGAGAGTGCATCTACATACCCTTGTAGATCGCTAAGCGGAAGCGTTCATGAGAATGGGGTTGATGGAGTCATACTCGTCGTGATTCAAATCACCGGAGATCCTAGTGCCAAACGGACGGCACCTCCGCGTTCAACACACGTACAGCCCGGTGACGTCTCCCACGCCTTGATCCAGCAAGGAGAGAGGGAGAGGTTGAGGAAGACTCCATCTAGCAGCAGCACAACGGCGTGGTGGTGATGGAGGAGTGTGGCAATCCAGCAGGGCTTCGCCAAGCACCACGGGAGAGGAGGAGGAGGAGAGGCAGGGCTGCACCAAGAGGGAGAAGTTCTCATGTTTATGGCAGCCCCAAACCTCAACTATATATAGGGGGAAGGGGGGCTGCGCCCCCTTTAGGGTTTCCCACCCCAAGGGGTGCGGCCAGCCCTAGATGGGACTTGGAGGGGCGGCCAAGAGGGGGAGAGAGGGGGGGCGCCCTAGGGTGGGCCTATAGGCCCATCTGCGCCTAGGGTTTCCCCTCTCCCCTCCTAGTTGCGCCTTGGGCAAGGGTGGGAGGCGCACCAGCCCACTCTGGGGCTGGTCCCTTCCCACTCTAGGCCCATACAAGCCTCCGGGGCCGGTGGCCCCACTTGGTGGACCCCCGGGACCCTCCCGGTCGTCCCGGTACGTTACCGATAAAACCCGAAACTTTTCCGGTGACCAAAACAGGACTTCCCATATATAAATCTTTACCTCCGGACCATTCCGGAACTCCTCGTGACGTCCGAGATCTCATCCGGGACTCCGAACAACATTCGGTAACCACATACAAACTTCCTTTATAACCCTAGCGTCATCGAACCTTAAGTGTGTAGACCCTACGGGTTCGGGAGACATGTAGACATGACCGAGACGTTCTCCGGTCAATAACCAACAGCGGGATCTGGATACCCATGTTGGCTCCCACGTGTTCCACGATGATCTCATCGGATGAACCACGATGTCAAGGACTCAATCGATCCCGTATACAATTCCCTTTGTCTAGCGGTATTTTACTTGCCCGAGATTCGATCGTTGGTATACCGATACCTTGTTCAATCTCGTTACCGGCAAGTCTCTTTACTCGTTCCGTAACACATCATCCCGTGATCAACCCCTTGGTCACATTGTGCACATTATGATGATGTCCTACCGAGTGGGCCCAGAGATACCTCTCCGTTTACACGGAGTGACAAATCCCAGTCTCGATTCGTGCCAACCCAACAGACACTTTCGGAGATACCTGTAATGCACCTTTATAGCCACCCAGTTACGTTGTGACGTTTGATACACCCAAAGCATTCCTACGGTATCCGGGAGTTGCACAATCTCATGGTCTAAGGAAAAGATACTTGACATTAGAAAAGCTTTAGCATACGAACTACACGATCTTTGTGCTAGGCTTAGGATTGGGTCTTGTCCATCACATCATTCTCCTAATGATGTGATCCCGTTATCAATGACATCCAATGTCCATGGTCAGGAAACCGTAACCATCTATTGATCAACGAGCTAGTCAACTAGAGGCTTACGAGGGACATGGTGTTGTCTATGTATCCACACATGTATCTGAGTTTCCTATCAATACAATTATAGCATGGATAATAAACGATTATCATGAACAAGGAAATATAATAATAACTTATTTATTATTGCCTCTAGGGCATATTTCCAACAGTCTCCCACTTGCACTAGAGTCAATAATCCAGTTCACATCGATATGTGATTAACACTCAAGGTCACATCCCCATGTGACTAACACCTAAGAGTTCTGGGTTTGATCATGTTATGCTTGTGAGAGAGGTTATAGTCAACGGGTCTGAACCTTTCAGATCCGTGTGTGCTTTACAAATCTCTATGTCATCTCCTAGATGCAGCTACCACGCTCTATTTGAAGCTATTCCAAATAACTGTTCTACTTGGAGCTATTCTAAATTGTTGCTCCATTATACGTATCCGGTATCTCTACTCAGAGCTATCCAGATAGGTGTCAAGCTTGCATCGACGTAACCCTTTACGACGAACTCTTTTACCACCTCCATAATCGAGAAAATTCCTTAGTCCACTAGTTACTAAGGATAACTTTGACCGCTGTCCTGTGATCCATTCTTGGATCACTCTTGTACCCCTTGACTGACTCATGGCAAGGCACACTTCAGGTGCGGTACTCAGCATGGCATACTGTAGAGCCTATGTCTTAAGCATAGGGGACGACCTTCGTCCTTTCTCTCTATTCTGCCGTGGTCGAGCTTTAAGTCTTAACTTCATACCTTACAACTCAGGCAAGAACTCCTTCTTTGACTGATCCATCTTGAACACCTTCAAGATCATGTCAAGGTATGTGCTCATTTGAAAAGTACCATTAAGCGTTTTGATCTATCCTTATAGATCTTGATGCTCAATGTTCAAGTAGCTTAATCCAGGCTTTCCATTGAAAAACACTTTCAAATAACCCTATATGCTTTCCAGAAATTCTACGTCATTTCTGATCCATAATATGTCAACAACATATACTCATCAGAAATTCTATAGTGCTCCCACTCACTTCTTTGGAAATACAAGTTTCTCATAAACTTTGTATAAACCCAAAATCTTTGATCATCTTATCAAAGTGCACATTCCAACTCCGAGATGCTTACTCCAGTCCATGGAAGGATCGCTAGAGCTAGCATACCTTTTAGCATTCTTAGGATCGACAAAACCTTTCTGATTGTATCGCATACAACCTTTCCTTACGACTGGTAAGGAAACTCGTTTTGACATCCATCTGCCAGATTTCATAAATGCAGCTTGTGCTAACGTGATTCCGACGGACTTAAGCATCGCTACGGATGAGAAAATCTCATCGTAGTCAACTCCTTGAACATGTGAAAAACTCTTCTCCACAAGTCGAGCTTCATAGATGGTGACATTACCATCCACGTCCGTCTTCTTCTTAAAGATCCATTTATCTCAATGGCTTGCCGATCATCGGGCAAGTCCACCAAAGTCCATGCTTTGTTCTGATACATGGATCCTATCTCGGATTTCATGGCTTCTAACCATTTGTCGGAATTTGGGCCCACCATCGCTTCTCCATAGCTCGTAGGTTCATTGTTGCCTAGCAACATGACCTTCAAGACAGGATTACTGTACCATTCTGAAGTAGTACGTATCCTTGTCATCCTACGAGGTTCATTAGTGACTTGATCCGAAGCTTCATGATCACTATCATAAGCTTCCACTTCAATTGGTGTAGGTGCCACAGGAACAACTTCCTGTGCCCTGCTACACACTAGTTGTAGTGACGGTTCAATAACCTCATCAAGTCTCCACCATCCTCCCACTGAACTTTCCGAGACAAACTTTTCCTCAAGAAAGGACCCGATTCAAGAAACAATCCCTATTGCTTTCGGATCTGAATTAGGAGGTATACCCAACTGTTTTGGGTGTCCTATGAAGATGCATTTTGTCCGCTTTGGGTTCGAGCTTATCAAGCTGAAACTTTTTCACATAAGCGTCGCAGCCCCAAACCTTTAAGAAACGACAACTTAGGTTTCTATAAACCATAATTCAAACGATGTCGTCTCAACGGAATTACGTGGTGCCCTATTTAAAGTGAATGTGGTTGTCTCTAATGCCTAACCCATGAACAATAGTGGTAATTCGATAAGAGACATCATGGTACGCACCATATCCAATAGGGTGCAACCATGATGTTCGGACACACCATCACACTATGGTGTTCCAGGCGGTATTAATTGCGAAACAATTTCCACAATGTCTTAATTGTGTGCCAAAACTCGTAACTCAGATATTCATCTCTATGATCATATCATAGACATTTTATCCTCTTGTCACAATGATCTTCTACTTCACTCTGAAATTACTTGAACCATTCAATAATTCAGACTTGTGTTTCATCAAGTAAATATTCTCAACATCTACTCGAATCATCTGTGAAGTAAGAACATAACGATATTCACTGCATGCCTCAGCACTCATTGGACTGCACACATCAAAATGTGTTGCTTCCAACAAGTTGCTATCTTGTTCCATTTTACTGAAACCGAGGCTTTTCAGTCATCTTGCCTATGTGGTATGATTTGCATATCTCAAGTGATCCAAAATCAAGTGAGTCCAAACGATCCATCTGCATGGAGTTTCTTCATGCGTATACACCAATAGACATGGTTCGCATGTCTCAAACTTTTCAAAAACGAGTGAGTCCAAAGATCCATCAACATGGAGCTTCTTCATGCGTTTTATACCAATATGACTTACATGGCAGTGCCACAAGTAAGTGGTACTATCATTACTATCTTATATCTTTTGGCATGAAAATGTGTATCACTACGATCGAGATTCAATAAACCATTCAGGTTTAATACTAATCTTGATGGTAGAGGGAGCGTGCGATGTTTGATCACATCAAACTTGGAAACACTTCCAACACATATCGTCAGCTCACCTTTAGCTAGTCTCCGTTTATTCCATAGCTCTTTTATTTCGAGTTACTAACACTTAGCAACCGAACCGGTATCTTAATACCCTGGTGCTACTAGGAGTACTAGTAAATTACACATTAACATAATGTATATCCAATATACTTCTATCGACCTTGCCAGCCTTCTCATCTACCAAGTATCTAGGGTAATGCTGTTCCAGTGGTTGTTCCCCTTATTACAGAAGCACTTAGTCTCGGGTTTGGGTTCAACCTTGGGTTTCTTCACTGGAGCAGCAGCTGATTTGCCGTTTCATGAAGTATCCCTTCTTGCCCTTGCCCTTCTTGAAACTAGTGGTTTCACCAACCATCAACAATTGATGCTCCTTGATTTCTACTTTCGCGGTGTCAAACATCGCGAATATCTCAAGGATCATCATATCTATCCCTGATATGTTATAGTTCATCATGAAGCTCTAGCAGCTTGGTGGCATTGACTTTGGAGAAACATCACCATCTCATCTGGGAGATTAACTCCCACTCGATTAAAGTGATTGTTGCACTCAGACAATCTGAGCACAAGCTCAACGATTGAGCTTTTCTCCCTTAGTTTGCAGGTTAAGAAAATCGTCGGAGGTCTCATACCTCTTGACATGGGCACGAGCCAGAAATCTCAATTTCAGCCCTCGAAACATCTCATATGTTCCGCGACGTTTCGAAAAACGTCTTTGGTGCCTCAACTCTAAACCGTTTAACTGAACTATCACGTAGTTATCAAAACGTGTATGTCTGATGTTCGCAACATCCACAAACGACGTTTGGGGTTCAGCACACTGAGCGGTGCATTAAGGACATAAGCTTTCTACTGTCCGCATAATCGCTACTTTCAACTTTCAACTATATTTTCTCTAGGAACATATCTAAACAGTGGAGCTAAAGCGCGAGCTTACGACATAATTTGCAAAAGGTCTTTTGACTATGTTCAAGATAATTAAGTTCATCTTATGAATTCCCACTCAGATAGACATCCCTTTGGTCATCTAAGTGATTACATGATCCGAGTCAACTAGGCCGTGTCCGATCATCACGTGAGACGGACTAGTCATCATCGGTGAACATCTTCATGTTGATCGTGTCTACTATACGACTCATGCTCGACCTTTCGGTCTCCGTGTTCCGAGGCCATGTATGTACATGCTAGGCTCGTCAAGTTAACCCTAAGTGTTTTCGCTGTGTAAAACTGTCTTACACCCATTGTATGTGAACGTAAGAATCCATCACACCCGATCATCACGTGGTGCTTAGAAGCGACGAACTGTAGCAACGGTGCACAGTTAGGGGAGAACACTTCTTAAAATTGTTGTAAGGGATCATCTTATTTACTACCGTCGTTCTAAGTAAACAAGATGTATAAACATGATAAACATCACATGCAATCAAATAGTGACATGATATGGCCAATATCATTTTGCTTCTTTTGATCTCCATCTTCGGGGCTCCATGATCATCATCGTCACCGGCATGACACCATGATCTCCATCATCATGATCTCCATCATCGTGTCTTCATGAAGTTGTCTCGCCAACTGTTACTTATACTACTATGGCTACCGGTTAGCAATAAAGTAAAGTAATTACATGGCGTTGTTCAATGACACGCATGTCATACAATAAATTTAAGACAACTCCTATGGCTCCTGCCGGTTGTCATACTCATCGACATGCAAGTCGTGAATCCTATTACAAGAACATGATCAATCTCATACATCACATATCATTCATCACATTCTTCTTGGCCATATCACATCACATAGCATACCCTGCAAAAACAAGTTAGACGTCCTCTAATTGTTGTTTGCATGTTTTACGTGGCTGCTATGGGTTTCTAGCAAGAACGTTTCTTACCTACGCAAAACCACAACGTGATATGCCAATTGCTATTTACCCTTCATAAGGACCCTTTTCATCGAATCCGTTCCGACTAAAGTGGGAGAGACTGGCACCCGCTAGCCACCTTATGCACCAAGTGCATGTCAATCGGTGGAACCTGTCTCACGTAAGAGTACGTGTAAGGTCGGTCCGGGCCGCTTCATCCCACAATACCGTCGAAACAAGATTGGACTAGTAACGGTAAGCATATTGAAAAAAATCAATGCCCACAACTACTTTGTGTTCTACTCGTGCAAAGAATCTACGCAATAGACCTAGCTCATGATGCCACTGTTGGGGAACGTAGCAGAAATTCAAAATTTTCCTACGTATCACCAAGATCTATCTATGGAGAAACTAGCAACGAGGGGAAGGAGAGTGCATCTACATACCCTTGTAGATCGCTAAGCGGAAGCGTTCATGAGAACGGGGTTGATGGAGTCGTACTCGTCGTGATTCAAATCACCGGAGATCCTAGTGCCGAACGGACGACACCTCCGCGTTCAACACACGTACAGCCCGGTGACGTCTCCCACGCCTTGATCCAGCAAGGAGAGAGGGAGAGGTTGAGGAAGACTCCATCCAGCAGCAGCACAACGGCGTGGTGGTGATGGAGGAGTGTGGCAATCCAGCAGGGCTTCGCCAAGCACCATGGGAGAGGAGGAGGAGGAGAGGCAGGGCTGCACCAAGAGGGAGAAGTTCTCATGTTTATGGTAGCCCCAAACCTCAACTATATATAGGGGGAAGGGGGGCTGCGCCCCCTTTAGGGTTTCCCACCCCAAGGGGTGCGGCCAGCCCTAGATGGGACTTGGAGGGGCGGCCAAGAGGGGGAGAGAGGGGGCGCGCCCTAGGGTGGGCCTATAGGCCCATCTGCGCCTAGGGTTTCCCCTCTCCCCTCCTAGCTGCGCCTTGGGAAAGGGTGGGAGGCGCACCAGCCCACTCTGGGGCTGGTCCCTTCCCACTCTAGGCCCATACAAGCCTCCGGGGCCGGTGGCCCCACTTGGTGGACCCCCGGGACCCTCCCGGTCGTCCCGGTACGTTACCGATAAAACCCGAAACTTTTCCGGTGACCAAAACAGGACTTCCCATATATAAATCTTTACCTCCGGACCATTCCGGAACTCTTCGTGACGTCCGGGATCTCATCCGGGACTCCGAACAACATTCGGTAACCACATACAAACTTCCTTTATAACCCTAGCGTCATCGAACCTTAAGTGTGTAGACCCTACGGGTTCGGGAGACATGTAGACATGACCGAGACGTTCTCCGGTCAATAACCAACAGCGGGATCTGGATACCCATGTTGGCTCCCACATGTTCCACGATGATCTCATCGGATGAACCACGATGTCAAGGACTCAATCGATCCTGTATACAATTCCCTTTGTCTAGCGGTATTTTACTTGCCCGAGATTCGATCGTCGGTATACCGATACCTTGTTCAATCTCGTTACCGGCAAGTCTCTTTACTCGTTCCGTAACACATCATCCCGTGATCAACCCCTTGGTCACATTGTGCACATTATGATGATGTCCTACCGAGTGGACCCAGAGATACCTCTCCGTTTACACGGAGTGACAAATCCCAGTCTCGATTCGTGCCAACCCAACAGACACTTTCGGAGATACCTGTAATGCACCTTTATAGCCACCCAGTTACGTTGTGATGTTTGATACACCCAAAGCATTCCTACGGTATCCGGGAGTTGCACAATCTCATGGTCTAAGGAAAAGATACTTGACATTAGAAAAGCTTTAGCATACGAACTACACGATCTTTGTGCTAGGCTTAGGATTGGGTCTTGTCCATCACATGATTCTCCTAATGATGTGATCCCGTTATCAATGACATCCAATGTCCATGGTCAGGAAACCGTAACCATCTATTGATCAACGAGCTAGTCAACTAGAGGCTTACTAGGGACATGGTGTTGTCTATGTATCCACACATGTATCTGAGTTTCCTATCAATACAATTATAGCATGGATAATAAACGATTATCATGAACAAGGAAATATAATAATAACTTATTTATTATTGCCTCTAGGGCATATTTCCAACACCTGCCCGCGCACCGTTCTTGGGCCTAGCCCAACGACGCGATTGCGCTTACGTGTGGCCCAGGCCCGGGAGCTCCTGTCGGTGTACAAAAAGAGGGGTACACTTTTTGTACCCCTATAACTGTGCATGGGCAGTTTGAGCCACGGACACCACCGCACTGAGCAAGGCGAGGGAGGTGAGCCAAGGTAAGGCCGAAGCTCGAAAGGAGCAAAACGACGCCAAGACCAAGACCACAAAGAGCAAAGGGGACGAAGCAGACTCCCCCGGCAAGATCCTTGCCAGGGGCGGTTTTAGCAAACCCGGCAAGACCCTTGCCGTGGCAGCTCGCCCCAGACATACGGAGCGAATCACCCTTGAGTCCACTGCCCCCATGGGGCAAGGATTCGGGAGACATCCCCGTGGTGGTATGCATATCTTTGTGAAGACATTCAAGATCAGATACACACTATAGAAGATGACGACCCTTGGCGGGATCCCAGCCAAGGAGGACCACAAGGCCCCCGGCAAGAGCCTTGCCGGGGATGACAGCAGGCGCCATGGCAAGACCCTTGCCGGGGCCCCGACAAGACCCTTGCTGGGGCTACGGCGAGGCCCTTACCAAGGACACCCGTAGGGCCACCATCAGGACCACGCCAATCCAAACCTACACCACCGTTCACATGCAGCTGCCGACCCAACCAGTTGGGCAGGCACCTGCGTGGAGGCAAGCGGATCTTCGTGGAGACCCACCGCTGCGCCACCTCAGCTGCCTGCCTGCCTACATGGCACGACAGGCACCGCTGGCTAGGGCACATGTCGACACGAAAGGGAGCGGCGACGGATGAGAATGGGCTCTCCCCCATCCCCGATAAAGCAAGGACCCCTAAGCAAGACGCATTAAATGCGCCTTGTCATGTAATGCGAGGGATAAACTCGTATCACTGTACCCTTTCCACCTCCTGTGTGCCACTGTGGCAACCCCTTTCCCTATAAAAGGAGGCCCAAGGCGACCAGGAGGAGGATTCGGCTTTTTGGAGCTCCTCACGCCCCATTGCTAGCCCAAGAAAACAGATAAACAAACCACCAAAGCAGGAGTAGGGTTTTACGCATCCTCGCGGCCCGAACCTGGATATAGAACCCGTGTGTTATCTGCTTGATCCGCTCTTCTCATGACCCCGCGCCCCGCAACCGTAGTAGGGATTCTTGTAATCCCATAGGTGTCGTCCTCACACCGACATCTTTGGCGCGCCAGGTAGGGGGGCGCAGTTGTGAGAATCGGCTCTAGCAGTTAGTTCGACGCCTCTTCATCGTCATGGCGCCCAAGAAGAAGATAACGGTGGCGGTTGGCCCGTCGGAAGCCGGACATCCCATCCTGACGCGGGCGAGCAGCGGACCGGTCGCAGAAAGGACCCGGGGCGCCGTTCGCGAACACCAACACCGTCCCAGCAGCCGAAGTTTGGGAGGCGGCGATGTTCGTGCGCCTGGTAACGGGCCGCACGCCGCCAAATCCAAATACAGAGCCAGGCCCTCCGTGGGTGGCGCGGGGCCTTCTAGGATCGCTGGCACCCCGCCCGAAGGCGACGTGAGGGCTTCCAAGACTCCCACGCCGGCGCCGACGGTGCGCTCCTCTCAAGCGGCGCGCGACGAACGGCGTAATCACGCCGAGGACCCCGGGCGTCACCGCGGAAAGAGCCCCGAGCGCCACTCCCGGGATTTAGAAGACTTGCCCGCTCGCCGAGGCGCTGGTGAAGATGGCATGCGACCACGGGGTCGTGATAGAACTCCTTCTGACATGGTCAGAAGTCGAAGCGTGTTGCGATCCGTGCAGGTTTCGCTGCCACCAACGCCAGCAGAAGCCCTGGCGCGCGCGTAGTTGCTCCTCGATTTCCCTCCCACTATGGGGAACTTGACAATGGAGAGACACTATCCGAAGCCTTGTTGCGATGGCCAACAAGGACGAACCGAGTCCGGTGGAGCCCCCGGGTCGACGCTCCGACGGAGTCCCACGCATTAGTGGCAGGAGAGCCGGCGGCACCGCGACCACGGTGCACTGCCTCCTCCTTGCCCGGTACCGCGGACGCCAGCCCGTCGCGACGTTACGGGCGACGAGATCTCCGTAGCATCGTCCGACCCGCGGGCCCACTGTGACCAGCGGCAAGTTCTTCGGGAACGAGAACATGAAGACGCTCGAACCACTATCGAGCGCCGGCGCGGAGCACGCCACCAATCAGACAGGCGAGCAGGGCCTGCTATGAGCCACCCGGCACCGGGGAGCCCTGGAGGCCTGCCTTACAAGGTAGGCTGTCCGGCTTTTACCCGTGATCTGTGGCAGTTCCAGTGGCCCACTCACCGCACCTTCAAACCTGACGTGGGCGAAAAGTACAGTGGCAAGACCCATTCGTCCGAGTTCCTCAGCGTCTACACCATCGCGATGCAAGCTGCCGGAGCCCGCGACGATAAGGTGCTTACGAATTACTTTCCGTTGGCTCTTAAACCCAACGCCATGTCATGGTTGATGCACTTGCCGGTAGACTCTATTTCCTCCTGGTCGGATTTGTGCCATGAGTTCGTGGGCGCCTTTACTGGAGGCCACCAAGCCCATGGCCAAGCAAGCGACCTTCACGTCATTCCCCAGAAGGGAGGCGAGAGTCTCCGCAAGTATATTCAGAGGTTCAGCCGGGTACAGTACAATATCCCTGATGTTCACCCTGCCGCCATCATCAGCGCGTTCCATCAAAACGTGCGTAACCACAAGATGCGCGAAGAGCTGGCAATGAACAAGGTGAGAGATGTAGCAGAACTCTATGTTCTTGCTGACAAATGTGCCCAAGCTGAAGAGGGAAGGAAGTACCCCGACGAAGATGCCGGTGTGGAAACCGACTCCTCAGATGAGGATACTGCCGCCCCGGCGAAGAAAGGCCGGCGCCAGAACAGGAAGCGCAAAGGAAAAGCCGTTCTTGCCGTCGAGGGATCTGATGACGCCGGCTCCACCAAGAAAACTAAGGCAGATGACCCCGGCAAGGAGGTTGCCGGATGTGTCGCTTGCCGGGCCTTGGCGGCTGCCGAGAAGCCAGGAAACTCCGTCAAGCAAAACTGCAAGATCCATCGCACCAAAGGCCATGCTCTCCAGGACTGCCGACAGGTTGAGCTCCTCGCTGAGAAGCAGAGGGCTGAGTATGAGAGGAGGGACAAGGAGAAGGGCCTAGACGGTGCTGAGGGGTCCGACAAGAAGCGTGACGGCCAGGTGGGCCGTTGCGGCAAGGATAAGCAACAGGAGAGGCCCGCCCGGGGCCGTGACAGAAAGCCAGAAGACGACAATCACGAAGAGGACAACGAATCTGGCGACCAAGAGTTTCAGAAAGCTACAGAGGCCATGTGCATCGACGGCGGCGCTTCTGACCGCCGGCTTAAACAGTGGGCGTGAGAGATTACAGCGGCAGAGCCGTCGTTTGATGCCTAAAGGCCGCTGAAGTGGTCCAGCACACCTATCATTTTTGACACTGAGGACCACCCTGATCGCACTACTGCGGTCGAGTGCTTGCCATTGTTGGTTTCACCAACAATACGCAACCTCAAGGTAACGAAGATGCTAGTCGATGGCGGGGCCGGTCTGGACTTGATCTCTCCTGCCGTGATCAAGAAACTGCAGATTCCTGATGGAGACCTCAAAGAGACGGGCACGTTTCAGGGGGTCAACCCGGGAAGAAGCCAACCCAAGGGAAAGGTCACGCTGCCCGTGACTTTTGGAAGCGACCTGAACTTTAGGACGGAGAGGATCGTGTTCGATGTTGCCAAGACCCCCTTGCCCTACAATGGGATCCTTGGCCGCCCAACGCTGGCTAAGTTCATGGCGGCGTCACACTACGCCTACAACACCCTGAAGATGCGAGGACCTGTGACGATCATCACCATCCCCTCCAACAAGAAAGATGCGCTGATTTGCGCTGACCAACTATACCAGCAAGCAGTTGCAGCAGCCGCCGCCGCTAGGGCACTTGCTCCTGCCGCTGGGACCCCGGGAGGGAAGAAGAAGAAGAAGACCGGTGAGACCTCGGACACCCACTCCGGCAAGCGCACCTCTTCGGAGTGTAGCACCACCGTCGAGGATGTGCCAGAGAGCTCCACCGGCGGAAACAAGAAGCCCAGGGCCATACCGCCGGGAACCAAGAAGGTTTCTGTCAATGAGGACGGCACGGGAGGAGCTTTTACCATAAGCTCCACCCTTGACGACAAATAGGAAGACGCGCGCGTCACCTTCCTATGGGCGAATGTCGATGTGTTTGCATGGCAAGCTTCCGACATCCCCGGTGTTCCCAGGGAGGTGATTGAGCACCACCTTGCTGTCTGCCCTCATGCGCGGCCCGTCAAGCAGAAGGTCAGAAAGCAAGCTTTGGAACGACAAGAGTTCATCACAGAAGAGATCCGGAAACTGGAAGCAGCGGGTTTGGTAAGAGGAGTGCTCCATCCAACATGGTTGGCCAATCTGGTCGTGGTGCGCAAGGCAAATGGGAAGTGGAGACTGTGTATTGATTACACAGGTATCAATAAGGCTTGCCCTAAAGACCCCTTCCTGTTGCCGCGTATCGACCAGATTGTTGACTCCACGGCTGGGTGTGATCTGCTGTCATTCCTCGACGCCTACTCCGGCTACCACCAGATCTTCATGACAAGAGAAGACGAAGAGAAAACAGCATTCATCACCCCATGTGGTACGTATTGTTTCATACGGATGCCTTTCGGGTTGAAGAGTGCTGGTTCGACGTTTGCAAGGGCGGTCCAGATTGGTTTTGAACCCTAGCTCCATAGAAATATGGAAGCTTATATGGATGACATAGTGGTCAAAACCAAGGACAGGGCAACCCTCATACCAAATTTGCAAGAAACATTTGCAAACCTGCGCAAGATCAATCTCAAGCTGAACCCTGAGAAGTGCGTCTTTGGCGTCCCGTGCGGCAAGCTTCTCGGGTTCTTGGTGTCACAACGTGGGATAGAGGCCAATCCGGACAAAATCAAAGCTATAGAGCAGATTGAAGCACCCAAGCGAATCAAGGATGTGCGTCGGCTTGCTGGTTGCGTCGCCGCCATGGACAGGTTCATTTCCAAGTCTGCCGAGCGCGCCCTTCCCTTTTTCAAGATCCTGAAAAAGGCGGGCCCGATGGAGTGGACGCCCGAAGCCAAAGCAGCATTGCAAGGTTTGAAGAAGTACCTCTCCTCCGCGCCAGTACTAGTTGCGCCTAGGCCATAGGAGCCGTTGCTGCTATACCTGGCAGCAACGTACCAGGTGGTCAGCGCCGCACTGGTGGCACAAAGAGAGGTTGACGACGAGGAGATGGCAGCGGCAGAGCCCGACACCACCAATGCAGAGACGACACAGCCAGTTGAAGTGCCGCCGAAGAAGAAAATGATGCAGCACCCGGTCTACTTTGTTAGTTCCCTCCTGCAGGGGGCTAGATCAAGGTACTCCGGTGTGCAGAAACTGCTCTTCGGCCTTCTTATGGCCTCAAGGAAGCTGCGTCACTACTTCCAGGCACACGAGATCACTGTCATCACTCGCTTCCCTCTGCAACGGACATTGCACAATCCGGATGCAACGGGAAGAATTGTGGGATGGGAACTGGAGCTGTCCAGCTTTGGCCTCAAGTTTGAAAGCACTTCGACGATTCAGAGCCGAGTTCTAGCAGAGTTCATTGCAAAATGGACCGCAACGCCTGACGAAGAAGCCCAAGAGACTGCTCTTCCCGGCAAGGAGGCAAGTTGTGATTGGACCATGTACTTTGATGGAGCTTTCTCCCTACAAGGCGCCGGGGCTGGCGTACTGCTTGTTGCGCCCACCGGAGAGCACCTCAAGTACGTGATCCAGATGCACTTCCCCAGGGAGGTGTCAACCAACAATACGATAGAGTATGAAGGGCTGCTTGCCGGTCTTAGGATCACGGCAGACCTCGGAATCAAGAAACTCATCGTCAGGGGGGACTCGTAGCTTGTCGTCAAGCAAGTCAACAAGGATTACCAGAGCCCGTTGATGAAGGCCTACGTCGGTGAAGTGAGAAAGCTGGAAGAGCATTTCGACGGTATACAGGATGAACACGTTCCCCGAGCGGAGAACGATATCGCCGATTACCTGTCAAAACGCGCTGCCCTCAAGCTACCTGTGGAACCAGGTACTTTTGTGCTTCAGCTAACTCAGCCATCCGTTGATCCATCAACAGAGCAGAATAAGAGGAGGAAATCAGGGCCCGACAAGTACTTTCCCGCCGAGCTCCCCGGAGCCGCTGACAAGGATGTTACCGAGGATACTGAGCCTGCCACGGGACGACTGGCTCCAGCGGAGCGTCAAGCTCTTGCCGTTGAGACAACCGCTCCTATAGCGGAGGAAATGCCTTTAGCCCTCGCTGTCGAGCCCCAGGCTCCAGCATGGGCACAACATACCGTCCGATTCCTCCAAACAGGGGAACTTCCTGAGGAGCGGGAAGAAGCGGAGAAAGTAGCCCGTCGCTCTACCATGTACCAGTTCGTCAATGACGTCCTGTACAGAAAGAGGCCGAACGGTGTGAAATTGAAGTGTATCCCTCGAGAGGAAGGACTGGAACTGCTGGCGGAGATACACGGAGGCGTATGTGGATCCCACATTGGGTCAAGGGCCCTTGCCGGCAAGGCATTCCGGCAAGGCTTCTTCTGGCCCACCGCCCTCCAGGATGCGACGACACTAGTCACTAGGTGTGAAGCGTGTCAGTTCCATTCAAAGAAGCTCCATCAGCCAGCTCAAGCCCTTCAAACCATTCCTCTCTCCTGGCCCTTCTCAGTCTGGGGGCTCGACATACTGGGCCCTTTCCCCCGCGCTGTCGGTGGCTTTGAGTACTTGTATGTTGCAATCGACAAGTTCACAAAGTGGCCGGAGGTGGAGGAAGTGAGGAAGGTCACAGCTCAGTCAGCCGTCAAGTTCTTCAAGGGACTAGTGTGCCGTTTTGGCGTACCTAACAGGGTTATCACCGACAACGGCACCTAGTTCACAAGCCGCACCTTCATGCAATATACCAAAGACCTCGGTAGCAAAGTCTCTTTCGCTTCCGTTGCTCACCCCTGAAGCAATGGTCAAGCTGAGAAGGCAAATGCTGAAGTACTGCGAGGCTTAAGGACCAAGACCTTTGACAGGCTGCACAAGAGTGGAGGGCGCTAGATTGATGAGTTGCCAGCGGTTCTTTGGTCGATCAGGACGACGCCAAATCGAGCCACCGGCCAGACACCTTTTGCCCTGGTATACGGGACAGAAGCAATTCTCCCCACTGAACTCATATACGGGTCACCTCGAGTGCTCGCTTATGACGAGCTTGAGCAAGAGCAACTATGGCAAGATGACGCAGTGCTCCTTGAGGAAGATCGTCTTCGGGCAGCTGCGAGAGCAGCACGCTACCAACAAGCCTTGCGCCGCTACCATAGCCGCAAGGTTCATGCCCGAAGCCTTGAGGAAGGCGACCTTGTCCTTCGGCGCGTTCAATCGGCCAAGAATTCCAACAAGTTGACGCCAAAGTGGGAAGGCCCTTATCAGGTAATACGAGTCACCAGGCCCGGGGCAGTCCGCCTGGAGACCAAAGATGCTATTCCGGTGAGTAACTCCTGGAACATTGAGCATCTTCGCAAGTTTTACCTGTGAGGCGCGGCTTGCCGGGCCCCCCGGCAAGCCACCTTTTGTACAAGCATTGCCGATGCTGCATGTAACCCTTTGTATAAAGCCAGGCGCAGACCTTGAGCATAAATAAATGAAGCGTTGGCGCCCTAAGTTATAGCATGCATGCGAGGTCGAGTCTCGTCCTTGGTTAGGGTTGATAGTGCTTAGCGGCGACTAACCCCTAGCTTAGAGGTCGAGTGTGCGTCTCTTTGCCGTTCTTTTGGCTTCTTTGGTTTGCAGGACTCACAGATATCCTTGTCGGATCACTTGAGGACGAAAAAGAAAAGAGGGACAGACAGGCATCTAGACCCCGGCAAGCCAGTATTGCCGGGGGCTGCGAGTACAAACATTCACCCACGGCAAACCAGAGTTGCCGGGGGCTACAGCTTCAGATAAGTTCTTCATCCCTTATCATGCATTCCCTTATGGACTGAGAGATGTGAAACCTCGTTTTTTCCCAAAGCTACCATGCTCCCCTAAAACTCTAGTCCGTAGGGCTCGTTCCTGGGGCCAGGTTTGGTCGTAGTCGCGGCAGCAAAAGGATGAAACGAGGAGCCTGAACCCACCTCATCCCTGCCTCCGCCGAAAGCATGAGAAAGGTCGAGCGAAGTGGGAAGACGGCAGGGCCTGTTGCCGGGCAAGGAAATGTTTATCTTGGGGATATCAAGGATTTACTCCTTGTCGTGGGTTCTACCCGTAGTCAAATGACCCGGCAAGCATCCCTTTTTCATTAAAAACATTCCACTCAGGTACAGCCCATGGGGAATGAAAAACATGAATGATGGGATTACAAGTTTTAAATTCAGCTAAGGCCTAAAGGCTTACAAGCTAAAAAGAGATAAGGTGCCCGTAACCCCTTTCTTGTCCCTCCTCTAAAGAGGCAGGTCAAGGAGGCGAAAAGGGAAAAAGGGGCACCTAGGCGAGCTACGGGTGGCAGGAGGCACCAAGAGAACATCTCGGTGGCCGTCCGAAGGCTGGATGGTGATGGCGGCGTCGGAAGTAGAGCTCGAAGACGAGGCGGCAGGACGTCAGCATGCGTCGAAGGCGTCGGTGCCCGCGTACTCCGATTTGACGGCCTTGCCGCCCGCCCTCTTCCTCTTCCGCAGCCTCCCAACGCCAGCCGCCGAAGGAGACGACCCCGAGAAGTTCAGGAAGCCGGCAACACAAATGATGGGATCGTCAGTGCCGCACGGAGCGGCGCCCGACACCTAGTCGGACCCATCATCCTGCCACCTGCTACCCTTGTCGTCGCTGCCGCTGTCCTCCTCGCCGCTCCCGCCCGAGGAGGAGTCTTCGCTATCAGAAGAGCTCTCCACGCAGCACCTTGCCCGAGTCCCGAAGCACCCGAAGACCTTGACGGAGAGGAGGCCACCCTCCATCAGCTTGAAATGGAGAGTGAGCCCCGCCGTCAAGCGGTGGATATGAGCGGACGTCTTACACCCTCGACCAAGATACATGACATGAGGGGCTAGAAAGTTAACGGGAACTCGCGTACCGCCGATCCAACAGCCCCTCATGTGCAACCGCAATGACTCCGGCGGATCCAGCTCCATCTCGCTCGCGAATGGAGTCGGGAGACGAAGACGACGGCGAGGCGGCCGGTGCGGCCTGACGAAGAACTCGCAAGGGTCATCCCCAACATGGCCCTCCATGGGGGGAGGAACTACTAGCGGAGGTGAGACCGGCGCGCCGCCCCGTTCTCCTCTTCCCTGAGCACCTCGGCCTCGCCCACGGCCTCGCCCCTCCCCCTTCCTCTCACGGCTGGCTCTGCCACCACAGGTGAAGGAGAAGGAAGGACACATTGTCGAGCGGCGACCCTTGCCGCCACCATTGAAGGGCCAGGATTCCCTCTCTCCATGGCGGATGGAGGGGGGAGCAGAAGCTGAAGGAAGGAGAATATGGAAGAGTGCGGGACGCCGTTCCCCCCCGCTCTTTATAAAGGAACGGGGTGGGGGCTCGGCCGCCCTGCTCAGCCAATCAAGACGTGGAAGGCGCGGGGAACTGGGACCAACCCGCTGCCCCGTCCCGCGACAGCCCGGTTTCCCGCCTCCACCGTTCACCACCCCAAGCGCATGAGAACCACGTGGCAAGCATGCGGGACCGAGGCGATGGGTGAGGCGACCTCTCCCCACCCCGTGCTCGTGGGGAGTGAACGCCTTGAAGACCATGCCCCGGCCCTGTTCAGTAAATGGGACGCGCCTCCACGCCTCCCTCCGTTGATGGGGAAGGCGCGAACCGCCCCCTTTTACTACGACGTGATGCATGCACGCAGAGCTCAGCCCCACGCATGCCGCCCACATCACGCACGCCTCCCCACGCCGAGCCACGCGCAGGAGGCATGGGAAGCACAGCGCGCGAAGAGACTTACCGTGGTAAAAACCACCCCGCCTGCCCGCGCACCGTTCTTGGGCCTAGCCCAACGACGCGATTGCGCTTATGTGTGGCCCAGGCCCGGGAGCTCCTGTCGGTGTACAAAAAGAGGGGTACACTTTTTGTACCCCTATAACTGTGCATGGGCAGTCTGAGCCACGGACACCACCGCACTGAGCAAGGCGAGGGAGGTGAGCCAAGGTAAGGCCGAAGCTCGAAAGGAGCAAAACGACGCCAAGACCAAGACCACAAAGAGCAAAGGGGACGAAGCAGACTCCCCCGGCAAGATCCTTGCCAGGGGGCGGTTTTAGCAAACCCGGCAAGACCCTTGCCGTGGCAGCCCGCCCCAGACATACGGAGCGAATCACCCTTGAGTCCACTGCCCCCATGGGGCAAGGATTCGGGAGACATCCCCGTGGTGGTATGCATATCTTTGTGAAGACATTCAAGATCAGATACACACTATAGAAGATGACGACCCTTGGCGGGATCCCAGCCAAGGAGGACCACAAGGCCCCCGGCAAGAGCCTTGCCGGGGATGACAGCAGGCGCCATGGCAAGACCCTTGCCGGGGCCCCGACAAGACCCTTGCTGGGGCTACGGCGAGGCCCTTACCAAGGACACCCGTAGGGCCACCATCAGGACCTCGCCAATCCAAACCTCCACCACCGTTCACATGCAGCTGCCGACCCAACCAGTTAAGCAGGCACCTGCGTGGCGACAAGCGGATCTTCGTGGAGACCCACCGCTGCGCCACCTCAGCTACCTGCCTACCTACATGGCACCACGGGCACCGCTGGCCA
Organism: Triticum dicoccoides; assembly: GCF_002162155.2. NCBI lineage: Eukaryota > Viridiplantae > Streptophyta > Magnoliopsida > Poales > Poaceae > Triticum > Triticum dicoccoides. Next base: position 53,833,067 of record NC_041387.1, read on the forward strand.
GGGCGCGTGTCGACATGAAAGGGAGCAGCGACGGACGAGACTGGGCTCTCCCCCGTCCCCGATAAAGCAAGGACACCTAAGCAAGACGCATTAAATGCGCCTTGTCATGTAATGCGAGGGATAAACTCGTATCACTGTACCCTTTCCACCTCATGTGTGCCACTGTGGCAACCCCTTTCCCTATAAAAGGAGGCCCAAGGCGACCAGGAGGAGGATTCAGCTTTTTGGAGCTCCTCACGCCCCATTGCTAGCCCAAGAACACAGATAAACAAACCACCAAAGCAGGAGTAGGGTTTTACGCATCCTCGCGACCTGAACCTGGATAAAGAACCCGTGTGCTATCTGTTTGATCCGCTCTTCTCACGACCCCGCGCCCCGCAACCGTAGTAGGGATTCTTGTAATCCCATAGGTGTCGTCCTCACACCGACAGATAGCATACAAGGTGTTCCTCCGGCATTTAGAGTTGCATAATCTCATAGTCAGAGGAACATGTATAAGTCATGAAGAAAGCAATAGCAATAAAACTTAACGATCATTATGCTAAGCTAACGGATGGGTCTTGCCCATCACATCATTCACTAAGGATATGATCCCGTTCATCAAATGACAACACATGTCTATGGTCAGGAAACATAACCATCTTTGATTAACGAGCTAGTCAAGTAGAGGCAAACTAGCGACACTTTTTTTTGTCTATGTATTCACACATGTACTAAGTTTCCGGTTAATACAATTCTAGCATGAATAATAAACATTTATCATGATATAAGGAAATATAAATGACAACTTTATTATTGCCTCTAGGGAATATTTCCTTCAGTCTCCCACTTGCACTAGAGTCAATAATCTAGATTACATAGTAATGATTCTAACACCCATGGAGTCTTGGTGATGATCATGTTTTGCCTGTGGAAGAGGCTTAGTCAACGGGTCTGCAACATTCAGATCCGTATCTATTTTGCAAATCTCTATGCCTCCCTCCTTGATTTGATTGCGGATGGAATTGAAGCGTCTGTTGATGTGTTTGGTTCTCTTGTGAAATTTGGATTCCTTCATTTGCTGCTTCTGAAGTAGCTATGTACTCCGCTTCACACGTAGATCCTGCCACAACGCTTTGCTTGGAACTGCACCAGCTGACAGCTCCACCATTCAATATAAATATGTATCCGGTTTGCGACTTAGAGTCATCCGGATCAGTGTCAAAGCTTGCATCGACGTAACCATTTACGACAAGCTCTTTGTCACCTCCATAAACGAGAAACACATCCTTAGTCTTTTTCAGGTATTTCAGGATGTCCTTGACCGCTGTCCAGTGATCCACTCCTGGATTACTTTGGTACCTCCCTGCTAAACTTATAGCAAGGCACACATCAGGTCTGGTACACAGCATTGCATACATGATAGAACCTCTGGCTAAGGCATAGGGAATGACTTTCATTTTCTTCTATCTTCTGAAGTGGTCGGGCATTGAGTCTGACTCAACTTCACACCTTGTAACACAGGCAAGAAACCTTTCTTTGACTGGTCCATTTTGAACTTCTTCAAAACTTTATCAAGGTATGTGCTTTGTGAAAGTCCAATTAAGCGTCTTGTTCTATATCTATGAATCTTGATGCCCAATATATAATAAGCTTCACCGAGGTCTTTCATTGAAAAATTCTTATTCAAGTATCCTTTTATGCTATCCAGAAATTCTGTATTATTTCCAATCAACAATATGTCATCCACATATAATATTAGAAATGCTACAGAGCTCCCACTCACTTTCTTGTAAATATAGGGTTCTCCAAAAGTCTGTATAAAACCATATGCTTTTATCGCATTATTAAAGCGTATATTCCAACTCCGAGAGGCTTGCACCAGTCGATAAATGGATCGCTGTATCTTGCACACTTTGTTAGCACCTTTTGGATCGACAAAACCTTCTGGTTGCATTGTATACAACTCTTCTGTAAGAAATCCATTAAGGAATGCAGTTTTGACATCCATTTGCCAAATTTCATAATCATAAAATGCGGCAATTGCTAACATGATTCGGACAGACTTAAGCATCGCTACGGGTGAGAAGGTCTCATCGTAGTCATCTCCTTGAACTTGTCGAATACCTTTCACAACTACTCGAGCTTTGTAGATAGTAACATTACCGTCAGTGTCAGTCTTCTTCTTGAAGATCCATTTATTTTCTATGGCTTTCTGATCATCGGTCAAGTCCACCAAAGTCCACACTTTGTTCCCATACATGGATCCCATCTCAGATTTCATGGCTTCAAGCCATTTCACAGAATCTGGGCTCATCATCACTTCCCCATAGTTCGTAGGTTCATCATGGTCTAGTAACATGACTTCCAGAATAGGATTACCATACCACTCTGGTGCGGACCGTACTCGGGATGACCTATGAGGTTCGGTAGTAACTTGATCTGAAGTTTCATGATCATCATCATTAGCTTCCTCATTAATTGGTGTAGGAATCACTGGAACTGATTTCTATGATGAACTACGTTCCAACTTAGGAGAAGGTATAATTACCTCATCAAGTTCTACTTTCCTCCCACTCACTTCTTTCGAGAGAAACTCCTTCTCTAGAAAGGATCCATTCTTAGCAACAAATATCTTGCCTTCAGATCTGTGATACAAGGTGTACCCAAGAGTTTCTTTTGGGTATCCTATGAAGACACATTTCTCTGATTTGGGTTCGAGCTTGTCAGGTTGAAGCTTTTTCACATAAGCATCACAACCGCAAACTTTAAGAAACGACAGCTTAGGTTTCTTGCCAAACCACAGTTCATATGGTGTCATCTCAATGGATTTAGATGGTGCCCTGTTTAACGTGAATGCAGCCGTCTCTAAAGCATAACCTCATAATGATAGCGGTAAATCAGTAAGAGACATCATAGATCACACCATATCTAATAAAGTACAGTTACGACATTCGGACACACCATTACGCTGTGGTGTTCCAGGTGGCGTGAGTTGTGAAACTATTTCACATTATTTCAAATGAAGACCGAACTCGTAGCTCAAATATTCGCATCCACGATCAGATCATAGAAACTTTATTTTCTTGTTACGATGATTTTCCACTTCACTCTGAAATTCTTTGAACTTTTCAAATGTTTCATACTTATGTTTCATTATAAGTAGATATACCCATATCTGCTCAAATCATCTGTGAAGGTCAGAAAATAACAATACCCTTCACGAGCCTCAACACTCATCGGACCGCATACATCAGTATGTATTATTTCCAATAAGTCTGTGGCTCGCTCCATTGTTCCAGAGAACGGAGTTTTAGTCATCTTGCCCATGAGGCATGGTTCGCAAGCATCAAGTTATTCATAATCAAGTGATTCCAAAAGCCCATCATCATGGAGTTTCTTCATGCGCTTTACACCAATATGACCTAAACGGCAGTGCCACAAATAAGTTGCACTATCATTATTAATGTTGCATCTTTTGGCTTCAATATTATGAATATGTGTATCACTACGATCGAGATCCAACAAAAATAGACCACTCATCAAGGGTGCATGACCATAAAAGATATTACTCATATAAATAGAACAACCATTATTCTCTGATTAAAATGAATAACTGTCTCGCATCAAACAAGATCTTGAAATAATGTTCATGCTCAACGCTGGCACCAAATAACAATTATTCACATCTAAAACTAATCCTGAAGGTAGATGTAGAGGTAGTGTGCCGACGGCGATCACATCGACCTTGGAACCATTTCCGATGCACATTGATACGTCTCCAACGTATCTACTTTTCCAAACACTTTTGCCCTTGTTTTGTACTCTAACGTGCATGATTTGAATGAAACTAACCCGGACTAACGCTGTTTTCAGCAGAACTGCCATGATGTTGTTTTATGTGTAGAAAAGAAAAGTTCTCGGAATGTCCTGGAAATCCATGGAGGCACTTTTTGGAATTAATAAGAATTTTTGGCGAAGGAATTAATGCCAGGGGGCCCACAGCCTGTCCACGAGACAGGGGGCACACCCCCCTAGGGCGCGGCCTCCTATCTCATGGGCCCCCTGGACCTCCACCGACCTCAACTCCAACTCCATATATTCCGTCTCGGGGAGAAAAAAATCAGAGAGAAAGTTTCATCGCGTTTTACGACATGGAGCCGCCGCCAAGCCCTAATCTCTCTCGGGAGGGCTGATCTGGAGTCCGTTCGGGGCTCCGGAGAGTGGGATTCGTCACCGTCGTCATCATCAACCATCCTCCATCACCAATTTCATGATGCTCACAGCCGTGCGTGAGTAATTCCATCGTAGGCTTGCTGTACGGTGATGGGTTGGATGAGATTTACCATGTAATCAAGTTAGTTTTGTTAGGGTTTGATCCCTAGTATCCACTATGTTCTAAGATTGATGTTGCTATGACTTTGCTATGCTTAATGCTTGTCATTAGGGCCCGAGTGCCATGATTTCAGATCTGAACCTATTATGTTTTCATGAATATATGTGTGTTCTTGATCCTATCTTGCAAGTCTATAGTCACCTATTATGTGTTATGATCCGACAACCCCGAAGTGACAATAATCGGGATACTTCTCAGTGATGACCGTAGTTTAAGGAGTTCATGTATTCACTATGTGTTAATGCTTTGGTCTGGTTCTCTATTAAAAGGAGGCCTTAATATCCCTTAGTTTCCGCTAGGACCCCGCTGCCATGGGAGGGTAGGACAAAAGACGTCATACAAGTTCTTTTCCATAAGCACGTATGACTATTTACGGAATACATACCTACATTACATTGATGAATTGGAGCTAGTTCTATATCACCCTATGTTATAACTATTGCATGAGGAATCACATCTGGCATAATTATCCATCACTGATCCATTGCCTACGAGCTTTTCATATATTGTTCCTCGCTTATTTAATTTTCCGTTGCTACTGTTACAACTACTACAAAAACCCAAAAACATTTATCTTTACTGTTGCTACTGTTACCTTTATTATTATACCACCTTTGCTACTAAACACTTTACTGCAGATACTAAGTTATCCAGGTGTGGTTGAATTGACAACTCAACTGCTAATACTCAAGAATATTCTTTGGCTTCCCTTGTGTCGAATCAATAAATTTGGGTTGTACTTCACCCTCGAAAGCTGTTGCGATCCCCTACACTTGTGGGTTATCAAGATTAATTTCTGGCGCCGTTGCCGGGGAGCATAGCTCTATTCTCTGAGTCACTTGGGATTTATATCTGTTGATCACTATGAAGAACTTGAAAGACGCTAAGACCAAGATTTTGCCCTCAACTACGAGGGGAGGTAAGGAACTACGCTCCAGCTCTACACTAGATTCTCCTTCCATTATTAGTAGGCTTGCGACACCTAAACCTGCTACTGCTATGAATTCTGATATGTCGCATGTTATTGATGATGCCAGTTCTGCTATGCATGATGAAACTACTTCTGTGCGTGATACTACTTTGCCATTAGGTGAATTTCTTGATGGACAACTTGCTAGAGTTAGGGGGAATGAAAATATGGAAGAACCTATTATTGATGATAGTGATGATGAACGTTCCCCCAATGATTATGTATTACCTGTTGTTCCTAAGGGTTATGTTATGAATGAAGCTGCTGCTATGGAAATTCTTGCTTGCAATGATAGAAATGATCTTAAGAAATTATTAGCTAAATGGAAGCAGCAGTTTCTTAATGCTAGAATGAAACCCGGTCCTGCTTTTGCTACTTCACCTATCTGTCTTATTGATAAGGATTATGAATTCTTTGTTGATCCTGATATTATTACTTTAGTTGAATCCGATCCTTTTTATGGCCTTGAATCTGAAACTGTTGTGGCACATCTTACCAAGTTAAATGATATAGCCACCCTATTTACTCATGATGAGAAGTCTCGCTATTTATATATCCTTAAGATATTTCCGTTCTCATTAAAGGGTGATGCTAAGACTTGGTATAATTCTCTTGCTCCTGGTTGTGTGCGTAGTCCCTAGGATATGATTTATTACTTCTCTGCTAAATATTTCCCTGCTCATAAGAAACAAGCTGCCTTGCGGGAAATATATAATTTTGTGCAAATCAAAGAAGAGAGTCTTCCACAAGCTTGGGGGAGGCTTCTCCGGTTACTCCATGCTTTGCCTGATCATCCTCTTAAGAAAAATGAAATACTTGATATCTTTTATAATGGATTAACCGATGCTTCCAAGGACTACTTGGATAGTTGTGCTGGTTGTGTTTTCAGGGAAAGAACAGTCGACGAAGCTGAAATATTATTGAATAATATGTTGACTAATGAAAATAATTGGACTCTTCCTGAGCCAGTTCCTGAAGTAATTCCTGAACCAATTGAGCCAACTCCGGAGCCTATTCCTAAACCCACTCCGAAGAAGAGACGTGTTTTATTTCTCATCCCTAAAGATATGCAAGAGGCAAAGAAGTCAATGAAAGAAAAAGGTATTAAAGATGAAGATGTTAAGAATTTACCACCTATTGAAGAAATGCATGGTCTTAATTTACCGCCTGAAGAACCACATTGTCTTGATAACCCGACACAGGCAGTAAAGGTAAATTCTCTCTATAGATATGATAAAGTTGAAATACCCTCTACTAAATTTCATAGCCCTTGCTTAGATGAATTTAATGACTTTATGGCTAGACAAGAAAGTTTTAATGCTTATGTTGGTAGAGAGTTAAAGAATAATGCTTTTGAGATAGGACGCGTAGGTGATAATCTGGCTAGAGTTAAAGATGAACTTCACCGCGTTAGCAAATATGCTTCTATGGTTGCTACTCAAGCTGAGCAAGTACTCAAAGCTCAAAATGATTTGCTTGATGAATTGAATAATAAAAATGACTTTGCTGTTAGAGTGGCTACTAGAACTGGTAGAATGACTCAGGAACCTTTTTATCCTGAAGGCCACCCTAAGAGAATCGAGCAAGATTCTCAAAGAAACAATTTAGAGACACCTAGTTCTTCTAAGAAGAAGAAAAAGAAAGACAATAGAACCTTGCATGCTTTTAGTGAACCTACTGTAGACACACTTGAAAATCCCAACGATATTTCTATTTCTGATGCTGAAACACAATCAGGTGATGAACATGAACCTAGTGATAATGTTAATGATAATGTTCATGTTGATGCTCAACCTAGCAAAAATAATGATGTAGAGATTGAACCTGTTGTTGATCTTGATAACCCACAATCAAGGAATCAATGTTATGATAACAGAGATTTTGTTGCTAGGAAGCACGGGAAAGAAAGAGAACCATGGGTTCAGGAACCCATGCCCTTTCCCCCTAAACCATCCAAGTCAAAGGATGATGAGGATTTTGAGCGCTTTGCTGAAATGATTAGACCTATTTTCTTACGTATGCGCTTAACTGATATGCTTAAAGTAAATCCTTATGCTAAGTACATGAAGGATATCATCACAAATAAAAGAAAGATACCGAAGCTGAAATTTCCACCATGCTTGCTAATTACACTTTTAAGGGTGGAATACCGAAGAAACTTGGAGATCCGGGTGTTCCAACTATACCATGCTCCATTAAAAGAAATTATGTCAGAACTGCTTTATGTGATCTTGGAGCCGGTGTTAGTGTTATGCCTCTCTCTTTATATCGTAGACTTGAATTGAATAAGTTGACACCTACTGAAATATCTTTGCAAATGGCTGATAAATCAACTGCTATACCTATCGGTATTTGTGAGGATGTGCCTGTTGTGGTTGCAAATGTCACTATCTTAATGTACTTTGTTATTCTTGATATTCCCAAGGACGATAGTATGTCTATTATCCTTGGTAGACCTTTTCTTAATACTGCAGGGGCTGTAATTGATTGCAACAAAGGCAATGTCACTTTTCATGTAAATGTCAATGAGCATACGGTACACTTTCCGAGGAAACAATCTCAAGTTCATAACATCAATTCTATTGAAAAAGTTCCAACTATCATTTTTGGAGGTTTTGAATTTCCTCTTCCTACTGTCAAGAAAAAGTATGATATTCTTGTTGTTGGGGATTTTCATATCCCCGTTGAGGTAACTTAGTGTTATTCGAAATTTCTCCGGTTCCGTGTTATTCGGAATGAGTTTGTTAACAAGACTTGATCAACCTTGTTAGCGGGTTCATTTTGATGATCACGAGATGGATGAAACTAGAAGGCACAACCTTCTGTACCCTCTTTTTACTTTCTGTTATTTAGAATAAATAAAGCAAAAATAGTATTATCCGTCTGTTTTCTGAATTATCCGTGCATTAAAAAAATAGTCCGAAAATAAAAGTGCTCCAAATGCCCTGCAGATTTAGTATGATTTTTTCTGGAATATTTGAGGATTTTAGGCACTGAAAACACTTCAGGAGGGGCAAGCACCAGGCCACGAGAGAGGAGGGACCCCCTGTAGGGCGCGCCCCCTATATCGTGGGCCCCTGGTGGCTCCCCTCCACTTATGCTAGCACCCACACACTTCATCTTCTACCCAAAAAAATCCCCATCCAGCTCAAGCACGAGTTCTAGCTTGTTTTGCTGCGATTTTTGATCTCCTAGCTCAAAGCTCCATTCAAAAAACTGCTTTGGGAGATTGTTGCTTGGTATGTGACTCCTCCATTGGTCCAATTAGTTTTTGTTCTAGTGCTTTATTCATTGCAAATTTTTGCTGCTTAGGTGACCATGTTCTTGAGCTTGCATGTTAAATTTTTGAGGTCCCAAGCAATTCCAATGTATGATATAGGCTCTAGGCACTTGTAGGAGTAGTTGCTATCAATCTTGTTTAGTTTTATCCACTTTTATTTTGAAGTTACTAAAATTTCAGGAATTTTCAAAAAAAGAAATATGCTTAGAAGAATGTACCAAGGAGGTTCCTCAGCAAAGAAAGGGCCAAGAATTGCTATACGTGAACAAGATATTAATTTTCCAAGGGACGCAAATGTACGGGCTTATGAGTGGCCATCCGATGATTTTATGGTCGAAGCAGGCTTCAAGGAAGAAGTTGACGCGTATGTGCGTAATGGCGAGCTGGAGGACTTCTTACAAGATAAGTGCCCTCAATATTATCAATTGACCGATTCCTTTGTGCGGAGGTTCGAATATATTTCTGCGCGTAATTATTCTAGTGTCATGTTTGAAATTTATGATGCATCTTATACCATGGATTTAGAGGATTTCACAACTGCTTGCAAACTCCCTCAGTGGGGTAATATCAATGATCCTCGCAAATCTGAATTTAGAGATTTTCTTGCTAGTATTACTGTGGGAGAATCTAGGGACATAGCACAAGCGTGTGCCCCTGATCTTTGTGTCCTCAAGAGTGCTGTGTCAGGTTATAAAGGTTATAACTTGGGGGCAATAGTTGCACGTAGGTTGCAGAATAATAGTAAAAGGGGAAATTTCTTTGGAGGAATTTATGCAACCCGTGTGGCTAATTTTCTTAATATAGCTCCATGAGAGGGGGATATGATTGTACCTCCTGTTTATTTGGATAAAGAAGCTATGTTTGACCATCATTTTCTTGAGAGGAATGAACAATTCCTCCATTATCGACTAATCTATGACAGACGCAACGTCGTCCCTGTTACTCTTCCTGCTCCCTACCTTTTTGATTATCAGGCAAAAGGAAGGTTTGTTATCACTAGGGAAGAAGCAGCTGATTACGAGAGGGGAATGGAGGCAGCTCGACAACACGCTGCAGCTCAGGAGGCGGTCGCCTCTGCATCTCAGTACTACCCCAGTTTCACTTATGGATATCAGCCAGGCGGTCCTTGGTATTAAACCAACTTAGGCCAAAAGCCTAAGCTTGGGGGAGTACACATTTCTCACCGACTTTACATTCATGTTCACGCACTAGTCGTCGGTGCTCATACTCTTTCATTGTATTATCCATGCTAGTTTAAATTTCTTTTTCTAGTTTTCTTCTTGTGTGTTTGATAAACCTTGAGAAAAACCAAAAAAATTAGTTAGTTTAATTTCCTTGCCTGTAGTAGGAATTAAAATGAAAACCCAAAAAGATTTCTTATTCTTCTTTTACTTGTTGGGAGCTTTCCCGTGTAAATAGTTTTCTTTTCTTTTCTTTCCTTTGGGGGTCGAGAAGACCGCATTGCAAATGCTTAGTGGCTCTTTTATGCATGATTGTTTATTTAATTTAGAGCCATATTACTTGTCTTCTCTCTTGAGCTGAATGCTTATAGATTCCAGCTTAGTCCAATGCACGTACACTCTTATTATTATACACATCGTTCGGTCGTGCGAGTGAAAGGCAATAATGACGATATATGATGGACTTATTGGGATGAGAAAAGCTGGTATGAACTCGACCTCTCTTGTTTTTGTAAATATGATGATTCATCATTCCTGAGTCAGCTATTATGAAGTAAACATATTTGCAATGACATTTAGAGATTATAGTTACTTGTGCCATGCTTGATTAGCTGTGAGTTATAATGGTTTACCTTGCGTGCCAACATGCTATTAGAATGATTATGATGTGGTATGATGGGATGGTATCCTCCTTTGAATGAATTGAGTGCCTCGAGTTGGCACATGTTCACGCATGTAATTGAATAAAATCAACATAGCCTTCACGATATTTATGTTCATGGTGGATTATATCCTACTCATGCTTGTATTCGGTGTGAATTAATTTTAATGTATGCTTACGACTGTTGTCGCTCTCTCAGTTGGTCGCTTCCCAGTCTTTTGCTAGCCTTCACCTGTACTAAGCGGGAATACTTCTTGTGCATCCAAACTCCTTAAAACCCAAAGTCGGTCCATATGAGTCCACTATACCTACCTATATGCGGTATCTACCTGCCGTTCCAAGTCAATTTGTATGTGCCAAACTCCAAACCTTCAAATGAAATTCTGTTTTGTATGCTCGAGCAGCTCATGTTACAACTAGGGCTGCCTATATCTTCCATGCTAGGTGGGTTATTCTCAGAGGAGTGGACTCCGCTCCTCATTCACGAGAAAGGGCCGGTAACCGGGATGCCCAGTCCCATGATCCAAAAAGATCAAAGGAAATCAAATTAATTAAACAAAACTCCCCCAGGGTTGTTGTATGTTGGAGGCACTCGTTTTTTCGAGCAAGCCATGGATTGATGCTTGTTGGTGGTTGGGGGAGTATAAACCTTTACCATTCTGTTTGAGAACTGCCTATAATGCATGTAGTATGGAAGATACAACCATCTCATAGATGTTGCGTTGACAGTGAAAGTATGCCGCTCAAAATGTTATTCAATCTCTATTTTAAAATCGAGCTCTGGCACCTCTACAAATCCCTGCCTGCCTCTGCGAAGGGCCTATCTATTTACTTTTATGTTGAGTCATCACCCTTATTAAAAGCACACGCTGGAGAGCACACTGTCATTTGCATTCATTATTATTGGTTTATATTGGGTATGACTTGACTGGATCTCTTTTACCATGAATTACAATGTTTAGTCAGTCCTTGATCTTTAAAGGTGCTCTGCATTTATGTTTTGCGGTCTCAGAAAGGGCTAGCGAGATACCATTTTGTTATATCATGTTATAATTATTTTGAAAAAGTGTTGTCATCCGAGTTTTATTAAAATGGCTCGCTAGCTGATTATGCTATTGATATGAGTGATTGTGAGAGCTAAGTATTATTGTGAGTATGGTTAGTTCATAATATTTGCTGAAACTTGAATGCTGGCTTTTCATGTTTACAACAACAAGAGCAAACAGAGTTTGTAAAAGTTTTTCTTTATCACTTTCAGTTTATCAACTGAATTGCTTGAGGACAAGCAAAGGTTTAAGCTTGGGGGAGTTGATACGTCTCCAACGTATCTACTTTTCCAAACACTTTTGCCCTTGTTTTGGACTCTAACTTGCATGATTTGAATGAAACTAACCCGGACTGACGCTGTTTTCAGCGGAACTGACATGATGTTGTTTTATGTGTAGAAAAGAAAAGATCTCGGAATGTCCTGGAAATCCACGGAGGCACTTTTTGGAATTAATAAGAATTTTTGGCGAAAGAATTAATGCCAGGGGGCCACAGCCTGTCCACGAGACACGGGGCGCGCTCCCCTAGGGCGCGACCTCCTATCTCGTGGGCCCCCTGGACCTCCACCGACCTCAACTCCAACTCCATATATTCCGTCTCGGGGAGAAAAAAATCAGAGAGAAAGTTTCATCGCGTTTTATGACACGGAGCCGCCGCCAAGCCCTAATCTCTCTCGGGAGGGCTGATCCGGAGTCCGTTCGGGGCTCAGGAGAGGGGGATTCGTCGCCGTCGTCATCATCAACCATCCTCCATCACCAATTTCATGATGCTCACCGCCGTGCGTGAGTAATTCCATCGTAGGCTTGCTGGGTGGTGATGGGTTGGATGAGATTTACCCTGTAATCAAGTTAGTTTTGTTAGGGTTTGATCCCTAGTATCCACTATGTTCTAAGATTGATGTTGCTATGACTTTGCTATGCTTAATGCTTGTCACTAGGGCCCGAGTGCCATGATTTCAGATCTGAACCTATTATGTTTTCATGAATATATGTGTGTTCTTGATCCTATCTTGCAAGTCTATAGTCACCTATTATGTGTTATGATCCGACAACCCCGAAGTGACAATAATCGGGATACTTCTCGGTGATGATCGTAGTTTGAGGAGTTCATGTATTCACTATGTGTTAATGCTTTGGTCCGGTTCTCTATTAAAAGGAGGCCTTAATATCCCTTAGTTTCCGCTAGGACCCCACTGCCACGGGAGGGTAGGACAAAAGACGTCATACAAGTTCTTTTCCATAAGCACGTATGACTATTTACGGAATACATGCCTACATTACATTGATGAATTGGAGCTAGTTCTATATCACCCTATGTTATAACTATTGCATGAGGAATCGCATCTGGCATAATTATCCATCACTTATCCATTGCCTACGAGCTTTTCATATATTGTTCCTCGCTTATTTACTTTTCCGTTGCTACTGTTACAACTACTACAAAAACCCAAAAACATTTATCTTTATTGTTGCTACCGTTACCTTTATTATTATACCACCTTTGCTACTAAACACTTTACTGCAGATACTAAGTTATCCAGGTGTGGTTGAATTGACAACACAACTGCTAATACTCAAGAATATTCTTTGGCTCCCCTTGTGTCAAATCAATAAATTTGGGTTGTACTTCACCCTCGAAAGCTGTTGCGATCCCCTACACTTGTGGGTTATCACACATCATCACCTCGTCCTTAGCCAATCTTCGTTTAATCCGTAGCCCCTGTTTCGAGTTGCAAATATGAGCAACAGAACCAGTATCAAATACCCAGGTGCTACTACGAGCATTAGTATGGTACACATCAATAACATGTATATCAAATATACCTTTCACTTTGCCATCCTTCTTATCCACCAAATACTTGGGGCAGTTCTGTTTCCAGTGACCAGTCCCTTTGTAGAAGAAGCACTCAGTTTCAGGCTTAGGTCCAGACTTGGGTTTCTTCCCGGGAGTAGCAACTTGCTTGCTATTCTTCTTGAAGTCCCCCTTCTTCCCTTTTCCCTTTTTCTTGAAATTAGTGGTCTTGTTAACCATCGGCACTTGATGCTCCTTCTTGATTTCTACCTCTGCAGCCTTTAACATTGCGAAGAGCTCGGGAATTGTGTTTTCCATCCCTTGCATATTATAGTTCATCACGAAGCCTTTATAGCTTGGCGGCAGTGATTGAAGAACTTTGTCAATGACACTATCATCAGGAAGATTAACTCCTAGACATTCTGAGTATGTGTTCCTGACATAACTATTCTCCTCCATCTTGCAACTATAGAACTTGTTTTAGACTTCATATATCTCAACTCAGGCATTTGCTTGAAATATTAACTTGAACTCTTGGAGCATCTCATATGCTCCATGACGTTCAAAACGTCTTTGAAGTCACGACTCTAAGCCATAAAGCATGGCACACTGAACTATCGAGTAGTCATCAGATCGAGCTTACCAGACGTTCATAACATCAACATATGCTCCTGCAGCAGGCCTTGCACCTAGTGGTGCTTCCAGGACGTAATTCTTCTGTGCAGCAATGAGGATAATCCTCAAGTTATGGACCCAGTCCGTGTAATTGCTACCATCATCTTTCAACTTAGCTATCTCTAGGAACGCATTAAAATTCAAGGGAACGGTAGCATGGGCCATTGATCTACAACAACATAGATATGCAAAAAAAACTATCAGGACTAAGTTCATGATAAATTAAAGTTCAATTGATCATATTACTAAAGAACTCCCACTTAGATAGACATCCCTCTAGTCATCTAAATGATCGCGTGATCCATATCAACTAAACCATGTCCGATCATCATGTGAGATGGAGTAGTTTTCAATGGTGAACATCTCTATGATGATCATATCTACTATATGATTCATGTTTGACCTTTTGGTCTCAGTGTTCCGAGGCCATATCTGCATATGCTAGGATCATCAAGTTTAACCCGAGTATTCTGCACGTGCAAAACTGGCTTGCACCCGTTGTATGTAATCGTAGAGCTTATCACACCCGATCATCATGTGGTGTCTCGGAACGATGAACTGTAGCAACGGTGCATACTCAAGGATAACACTTATACCTTCAAATTTAGTGAGGGATCATCTTATAATGCTACCGTCGTACTAAGCAAAATAAGATGCATAGAAGATAAACATCACATGCAATCAAAATATGTGACATGATATGGCCATCATCGTCTTGTGACTTTGATCTCCATCTCCAAAGCATCGTTATGATCTCCATTGTCACCGGCTTGACACCTTGATCTCCATCGTAGCATCGTTGTTGTCTCGCCAACTATTTCTTCTATGACTATCGCTACCGCTTAGTGATAAAGTAAAGCAATTACATGGCGATTGCATTTCATACAACAAAGCGACAACCATATGGCTCCTGCCAGTTGCCGATAACTTTGTTACAAAACATGATCATCTCACACAACAATTTATATCACATCATGTCTTGACCATATCACATCATAACAAGCCCTGCAAAAACAAGTTAGACGTCCTCTACTTTGTTGTTGCAAGTTTTACGTGGCTACTACGGGCTTCTAGCAAGAACCATTCTTGCCTACGCATCAAAACCACAATGATTTTTCGTCAAGTGTGTTGTTTTAAAATTCAACAATGACCGGTCATAGTCAAATTTGATTCAACTAAGTTGGAGAAACAGACAGCCGCCATCCACCTGTGTGCAAAGCACGTCGGTACAACCAGACTCATGAACGCGGTCATGTAATGTCGGTCCGGGCCGCTTCATCCAACAATACCACCGGATCAAAGTAATACATTGGTGGTAAGCAGTATGACTATTATCGCCCACAACTCTTTGTGTTCTACTCGTGCATATCATCTACGCATAGACCTGACTCGGATGCCACTGTTGGGGAACAAAGCATGCAATTTCAAAAAAAATCATATGCTCACGCAAGATCTATCTAGGATATGCATAGCAACGAGAGGGGGAGAGTGTGTCCAGGTACCCTCGTAGACCGAAAGCGGAAGCGTTATGTTAACGCTATTGATGTAGTCGAACGTCTTCATGATCCAACCGATCTAGCACCTAATGTACATCACCTTCGAGTTCAGCACACGTTCAGCTCGATGACATCCCTCGAACTCTTGATCCAGCAGAGGGTCGAGGGAGAGTTTCGTTAGCACGGCGGCGTGATGACGATGTTGATGATGTGATCAGCGCAGGGCTTCGCCTAAGCACTACGATGATACTATCGGAGGAGTAAACGGTGGAGGGGGGCACCCCACACGGCTAAGACAATGTTGTGCCTTTGGAGTGCCCCCTGCCCCCGTATATAAAGGAGGAGAGGAGGGGGCGGCCGGCCTAGAGGGGGCGCGCCAAGGGGGGAGTCCTACTAGGACTCCCAGTCCTAGTAGGATTGCCCCTCCCTTTCTGGAGAAAGGGGGAAGGGGATAGAGGTGGAGCAGAAGAAGGAAAGGGGTCGCACCCCCACCCCTAGTCCAATCAGTTTGGGCTTGGGGGGCGCGCGCCACCACCTGGCCGCCGGCCTCCTCTCTCCACTAGGGCCCAGGAAGGCCCAATAGTCCCTCGGGGGGTTTCCGATAACCTCCCGGTACTCCGAAACTTATCTGATACTTCCTGAAACCATTCTGGTATCCGAATGTAACTGTCCATTATATTAATATCTACCTCTCGACCATTTCGAGACTCCTCATCATGTCCGTGATCTCATCCGGGACTCCGAACAAACTTCGGTCACCAAAACACATAACTCATAATACAAATCATCATCGAACGTTAAGAGTGCGGACCCTACGGGTTTGAGAACTATGTAGACATGATCGAGACACATCTCCGATCTATAACCAATAGCAGAACCTGGATGCTCATATTGGTTCCTACATATTCTACGAAGATCTTTATCGATCAAACCGTATAACAACATACATTGTTCCCTTTGTCATCGGTATGTTACTTCCCCGAGATTCGATCGTCGGTATCTTCATACCTAGTTCATTATCATTACCGGCAAGTCTCTTTACTCGTTTCGTAATGCATCATCCTATAACTAACTCATTAGTCACATTGCTTGCAAGGCTTATAGTGATGAGCATTACTAAGAGGGCCCAGAGATACCTCTCCGATACATGGAGTGACAAATCCTAATCTCGATCTATGCCAACTCAACAAACACCTTCAGAGACACCTATAGAGCATCTTTATAATTACCCAGTTACGTTGTGACGTTTGATAGCACACAAGGTGTTCCTATGGCATTCGAGAGTTGCATAATCTAATAGTCAGAGGAACATGTATAAGTCATGAAGAAAGCAATAACAATAAAACTTAACTATCATTATGCTAAGCTAACAGATGGGTATTGTCCATCACATCATTCACTAATGATGTGATCCCGTTCATCAAATGAAAACACATGTCTATGGTCATGAAACATAACCATCTTTGATTAATGAGCTAGTCAAGTAGAGGCATACTAGGGACACTTTGTTTTGTCTATGTATTCACATATGTACTAATTTTCTAGCTAATGCAATTCTAGCATGAATAATAAACATTTATCATGATATAAGGAAATATAAATTGCAACTTTATTATTGCCTCTAGGGCATATTTCCTTCACCTACTCTCATAGATTGCGACGTTTAACAATCAGACTCATATATGTGTGTTCTTCAAAAGATGTTTTGCAGGACAACATCTTTGCTTAAAAGAGCCACTTAGAACACATTAAGATATACATCAACCTGCCATGCTGATTAGGAGAGTATTGCATCTTCATGGAGTAGTATTGTTAATAGTAAGGATACTCTCCTCTCAGTTGATCAACAACTTGTCTTCCATATCTAATTCACGGGATCTCCGATCACAAAGAATAGGTTACCACTGTGAACAACTCATATTGTGGGTCTCATACACATCTTCCTCGATGCATTATCTATCACATTACATGATAGACCCTTAGTAAAAGAATCTGCCAAATTTTTAGATGTTTGGATATAATCCAATGCTATAACTCTGGAGTTTCTCATTTTCCTAACAGATTTAACCTTCTATGCACATGTCTTGATCACTTCATATTATCCTTTGAGCTACTCACTTTCGTGATCACAGTTTGATTGTCGCAGTTCATAAGGATACCCAGTACAAGTTTCTCGGCAACCGGCAACTCATTCAAGAGACGGCAAAACCAATCTGCTTCAACCGTAGATGTATCTAGTGTTGTGAGTTTTGCTTCCATTGTTGACCTCGTTAAGATGGTCTGCTTGCAAGAGTTCCAAGAAACAGCGCCACCTCCAGGAGTGAATACATATCCGCTCCTGGACTTTATCTCATCAGCATCTAAGATCCAGCTTGAGTCACTATGCGCTTCAAGCATCTTTGGGTGCCCAGTGTAGTGAATTTCATAATTTGCAGTGCCTTTCAAATAATGCAAAACTCTCTCGAGAGCTTTCCAATGCACATCTCCTGGTTTTGAGACAAACCGGCTCAGTTTGCTAACATCAAAGCAGATGACAGGTATTGTAGCACTGGTTAAATACATAAGCGATTAAATAATCAGAGAATATTTCAATTGGTCTCTAGCAATTCTTTGATTCTTTTGAAGCAACACACTAGCATCATATGGTGTTGGGGAGGGATTGCAGTCACTGTAGCCAAAGAGACTCAATTTCTTTTCCACATAGTGAGATTGAAGCAATGTAATCCCACAATCATCGTCTCTCAACAACTTGCTGTTCAGAAAGACATCAGCCACTCCTAACACTAAAAAAATACACTTCTGTGATGATACGTGTTTGTCACAGTAGGTCGCATTTTTTGTCATGCATGTACATCCATGACGATTTTATGACAGAATCAAGATAGTCATACCTGTGCTGTCGTAGAAGTATTCCATGACATTACCAAAATTATCATCACGGAAGTGTCCACTTCCATGACGATAGATCGCGCGTCATAGAAGTGCTTTGGTCAAGGGTGACCAACACGTGGCATCCACCGTAACGGAACACCGTTAAGCTATCAGGTCCGGTTTTGGATCCGATAACCCGTTAACATCCCCGACCAATGGGGATTTTCCACGTGTAAAATCATCATTGGCTGGAGGAAACACGTGTTGTCTCACCGTTGGGACAGATGTCATCCACTCATTGGATCGAAGGAGCCTATTATACATCAACACATGGCATGGCCCAACAGAGGCCCATTCCTGTGAAAAGGCCGGCATGTTTGACTTTGTCAAAAGGTGGCGGCCCGGCCCACGGAAAGCCTGTTAACGGCCTGTTCGCATATAGCCCATTTGCAGCCCGCTAACACAGGGCCCGTTAGGACCTATCCGAATTAGGCCCAGTAGCATCATCTGGGCCGTCCAATATGATTCCAGCCCGTTTTAACTTCCGGCCCATGTATGGCCCATGACGTCTTTCGGCCCATATGAGGCCTTTTGTAACTCTTGGCCCATTAACGGCCTGTGGTGAAACTGGCGTGTAATGAACAGTGTATCACTTTATACCCATTAACGGCCCATTATTCCATTAGCCGTTTCCAACCCATGTTATCTTTCGGCTTTCTCAGGGCCCATTTATTCTTGGGCTCATTTCCAGCACTCGGTTACTTACGACCCGTTACTACCATTTTCTGCTTGTGGGCCAAATTCAGCCCGTGGCTACAGTCGGCGTGGCCCTTTAATATGTTGGGCCATTTTCATAGCGTCATCAAATACGGCCTATTAACGACGGCCCGTTATGGTCAGCCCATGAACAGAGGATTCCAACTCTAGCCCGTTTACGGCCATAATTCGGTCTATTATTGGCCCATGTTTGGCCAATCGATCATACCGCCCGTATAAGGCCCATTGATGATACGACCCATAGAAGGCCCATTGTTTCTACGGCCCGTAGAAGGCCCATTGTTTCTATGACCCGTAGAAGGCCCATTGTTTCTACGGCCCGTAGGAGGCCCAGTGTCACTACAGTAAATATGTAGCTCATGACTATTGTGGCCTAGTTTTAAAAAATAGGTTATTGCGGCCACTAGCAAACCACGGAAAAAGAACTGCACTTACTACAAGCAAACAAATAAACAAGACAACAAGGAAATAAATAAGCAGCAAACTTACGCTAGGCTATCATGGCTATTACACATATTACATTCACTGGGCATCAAAGTTCGCCACTGGCACAAATAAACGTGCCGACAAAAGAATTTACAAAACTGAGAGCACTTCAGAAAGCACTACGCCTGGCCAGGGCAGGCCCCCAAACAGCCGAACAAGCTAATTAGACCTAAGTTGTGTTAACGATAGATGCATCACTCGTAGCTGTATGGCATGATGGTGCGCAAGGCAGTCCTCTGACATCTTCATTACATCTTTGACTTCTAGTCGGAGCTGAGCTGAAGCAAGCCTTTCCTCTTTAAGTTGAGACTGAAGAAGTCAAACTAATTGAGGCAGCGACTGCACAGAGTATGTCTCACACCTGCTGGTGAGTAGCTTCAACACATTGTCTTCATCAAGACAGGACCTTGGGGTCATCTCGCTGTCCTCAAGATGGTTTGGCTCACTATCTTCCCTAAAGTTCTGTCTGGCATAAGAGACACGATTCTGAAAGAGAAACAAGGAGACACATAACAGGTTTCACAATTAATAAGCAAATAAATGGATCTGTTCTGCATAAGCAACCTGTTTTTACAACTACAATTTGAAACTGGTAGTTGTTGCAAACATCCAATCAGATGTAAACAACAAAGCAAACAACAGTGGAGGAAATGATGTCTATCCAAATCTGTACTAGAACAAAGTTTGGAGGCTTGAGAAGGATGAACTTACATTACATGTTAACACGGGCTGGACAAAGCCCTTATCCATGTTGATGGAAGGATAATTTAATAAATTCCCCAAAGAAAGTTCTTTATAAGCGTTGCCATTACTCTACAATTTGCAAAGAGTAAATATAGATCAAATAATATTGGAAGAAATAGAGGATAATGACAAGACTGATGATACATAATCAAATAGTAATTAATTAAGTATAGCGTTACAAGGCAAAAGGGAGAGAGGTACTGACAAGAGCAATGCAGATCCCAATATTGTTGTGAGATCGTATGATCCTTTGAGCAAGGGGATTCATCTAAAATTAGTTTTCATACAAGAGAGAAGGTAAGGCAGATGCAGAAATTTAGGAGTTCAAATTTTGAATTGATATCATAGACAGTACCTGACGCTGGGCTCTCAGCAGTTCTAATAGGGGTTTGGCCACTAGAGTAGGGGTAAAGTGTGGTACAGTTGGGTCTGTGTTTTCTGTGGCTGCTGATCTATCTGATTTAACATGTATCAATACCTTTTCCAAATACCTAGTTTGTACTCCTTGAGGATCTGCATTCACCCTCTTCCTTTTGGACATCTATTACGAAAGAACAACATTTGGCTGGAAAAACATAGTGTGACGATACATGGAATAGGTACAAAAAATGGATAGGTATGGCATATACTCATATATGATGCTTAAACTAAGAAGATGGTGTAACCAAGTAGAAGTAATGAAGAGGTCAGATGCAAAATATGTGCGACCAATACAACCTTGCCAAGTTAGAGCAAGCACCTTAATGGGTGAATAAGATATGCCATCCTCCAGCATGCCAAGTTTGCTAGCTAGTGGATTGTTCCGCAATATTCCTCTTGTGCGCCTATTCTCATATTCATTTTGATAATGTTCAATATCTGACATGCATGAAAACATAAAAACAAGTGAGATTATCTTTGTAATGCAGAAGTGATTCTAATCCAATACTGCCTCCCTGTGAACCCCTTTGTGCTATCTCTGCAATTCTTTTAAGAGATGCCATGCATGCTATTATTTGGTGTGTGCATTAATATAATGTGGCCTACTACTAAAAATATGAGAGCTCTAGAAGTGATGACACTTCGCAGATGACAGCTTCAACATATAGTAAACAAGAACAAGTTGACCTGACCTGACAGATTCAAAATATACTAAGGGAGTACAACTCGACCTGACCAGTCGACCGCAAGAGAAGAGGATCATCTTAAAGAAGAGAAGAAGAGCAAGCATATTGAAGATATTACAAGTCTTTCAATACAATGTCGGTTGGCCGCCCATGATGAACCAGAGCGCATAGAGAAATACTATTCTTTCTGGTCTCTCCATATGTGGCTCACATGCATTTTGAAACTAAAGTAGGAACATTTAGCTGACCAATTAAACATCTCTCAGTTTTACTAATATCAGCACAATATCAGATATGAATTTGTACAACTAAGCTTGTTTAGCTCGATGGGTGGAGCAGTGCTATTACGACACGAACCATGTAGGCTGATCATGGTCATCATAAAATAGGGAAACCATAAGCATGATGAGTACAGTGTTGACCGTGGTAGTGGGATGACAGATCTAAAGCTACAAACCGCGCAAAGGGTAGTTAGCAACCGATGTTTGCTTTGAAATAACAACTAAGATTTGGTATGGACAAGAAAGTATAGTCAACAAGTGACAAAGAAATGCAATTCTGTTGTGTCTCTATATGTCCCGACATGCATTTGGAAACTCAAGTGAGACCTTTAGCTAACCAATTAAATGTGTCTGTTAACTAATATCAGTATCATATCACAATCATATTTGAACAACTAAGATTTCGAATTTTGAGTGTTGTGTTGTTTAGCTTGAAGGGTGGAGTAATGCTAGTACGACAGAAAGCACCTACACAAATCATAGTAGAGTAGATAAAAGGGGAAAACCCAAAGCATCAAGAGAAAAATCAGGAAAGTGGAACAAGCTGGACCAGTGGGTGGCGCACATGCTTTTCGAAATGAATATAAGAACATTAGGTGACCAATTAAATGTTCTCTATTTTAGTGATATGAGCATCATATCAGATTCGTATTTCAACATGTAAGCTTTGGGTTGAGGTCTTGAGGAGTAGTAATAGCACGACACGAAGCACCTACGATGATGGTAGTGAATATATAGGGGAGAAACCATAAGCTTTACGAGTATAGTGCCCGTGCCATGGCGGATCTGAAGGTGCAAACCGGACAAAGCTACTTCGCAACCAATGTTTTCTTTCAACTAGACACTATGATTTGGTACGGACAAGAAAAGTACAGTAAACAAATTACGATTTATTTTCTGGGTGAGATCAATAACTTAAGCACATATGGAAGAGTACCACCTCTCTTGCGATGCAATGTAGGCCTCTGCTGATACGTTGAGGGTGTTGCGGGTGCGATGGCTGTCAGCGGCGAGGAAGAAGACTTTAGACGGCAGACGACCGGGTCGGGGGATAAATCATGTTGCCGTGGACGAGGCGGTCGTAGGAGCGGTAACGACAAGGTGGACGACGACGCTGATGAAGTGACAGGACGCGATGAAAGGATCCTGGTCCAGCACCGTGGTTGAGAGACGTCCATCTATTGCAGTGGACGATGGGGTAGGGGTAGCGGCTCTGGCAAGGTGGAGGATGGGGTCGCGAACGGAGGAGGCTAGACGCAGTGGGGAGGTTGTCGTGGCGCCGATGGTGTATGGAAGGGGAAATGGAGGGGGGTTGAAACTTTGGGACGCGCTTCTCTGAAATGTGGGAAAGTTACGAAATTATCCCCCGTTTAAAATTTTGGACATCGCGTCAGTTGGGGATAGGACGGTAATCTCGCATCTCCCAAATATTTGCTGGTAACTATTTTGAGCGAGGAGAGGGTGTTTTGCCGCCCACGGTTGGCGCCCACGGTGTATGAACGGGGCTAACAGGTAGCAGTTGTGTCACGTCTGAGGGAAGTTACACATCTGCCCCTATTTAAAATATTAGCCTACATCAATTTCGGATGAGGAGAGTTTGTTTTGCCGCCCACCGTGTATGAATGGGGAAATGGAGGAAGAGACACATGTCTTTCGGATGAGCTTGAATCAAATGTGTTTTGCCGCCCACGTTTGGCGCCCACCGTGTCTGAATGGGCTCACAGGCTGTCGTGTCACGTCTGATTGAAGTTACTAGTCTACCCCTATCGACAGCAGTGTAAATCCGGTCGATAAGGATGTCAAGTGTCAGGGGTAGACAGTAATTTCCATCTCGCAAACACTTGCTTCGGGCAACCCACAAATTATAGTGGGTGTTTAGCCGCTTTGTTTAAAACTTGGGAGAATTAGCATTCACGTTTACCCTGGGCCCTGGCAAACTAAATTCAAATCCAATTTGTATTCGATTACGAATATCCACAGATAATTCTACGTTTTGTTATTTATTTCTTCAAAACCACAACAAAGATTTATTCCACCTTTATATATGATTATGATTTAGAAATGCCATGATCTTCGAATTCAGTAGGTTGGATACACTTTGAGTCAAACAGTTATTTCATCCAATACAATATGCTCACACGAAAAACAGTTCACCTTATGTCAATCATACAAGTACTGAGGATTACCTCGCCTAAAAAATCTGGATCATTACAACACATGGACAACATAGGGGGTCTTGCAACATAATCCATTCATAGACATGACACAACATGCAAGTACAATAATCTAATGACAACTTCAACTAGTATCTAAAGAAGAACCGGGATTACCCTAGGCTTCAGATAGCAAAAACAGCAGGACCTCCCCTGTCTTCAAATACAATATTCTTACTTCCTCCAATTCTTGGGTTGCTTGCATAATGCGTGCCGCTAATTCCATAATTTACAGCCTCAAGATAAATATTACCTCATTCATGGCAGCCACACCATCTCTTTCTGCCTCTAGTAGAGCCTCAAGCACTATAATATCTGTGCTCAGACTGCTCTCCGACGGTGTTACCTCTGAACTGCTACCATCTGGTAACATGGATGGCGCACTTCTTCCACAAATAGATTCCGGGGTTGTACATTGTGTCCTAGTGTGAACGGCATCCTGAAAGGTTTCCGCTGGACATAAGTAAGAGATAGTTATCGTATGATCCAGGCAGTAAGCTTACATCGTAAATGACATACAAATTATTACCGAGCATGGCAAGCTATATTTAAATGGTTCAAAGCAGCATCAGCTGAAAAGAAATTAAAATGGTAAGATGAAACTAGGGATGTAAGTGGCAAATAAACAACATCCGCCAGTCCCATCTAGTTAGTTTTTGCTAGGTCCCTAGTTCATGTTCCTCAAAAACCAAAAACTCTTTTGAACTATCATACCACTAGTGGACTTTAATCGGCATTAAACGGGATCCAGTTGACATCCCTAGTTGAAAGGGAGTGTACCACCACTATATTTAAGTTGCCAAGGCATCTAAGCAGTTGAAATAATCTGAGAAAGCACTTAACAATGTGGCCTCATATAAACTGCGAAGACAGTCTTGAGATGAAGTTGAGAGGAAAAGTTAAGGACTCAATTGAACTACGCATGCATTTCCTTATGATAGTACAACAGGCATTGCTGACATATTGGACAACTCAGGTATAGCGTAACAACAAACAAGCATTCGAATCAAGCAATACAGCAAAGCAGACAACTGAACTATTTGTAATTCTGTAGGATTACAGGTTGAGGGCACAAGCAAAGAAAGCAGCCCACTCGCATTATGTTTCAAATGTACTAAAAAACACTGGCTTACCATATGTTCATGTGAAGCCTCGCTGCTATTGCAATGTTCTTTGAAGATATCGTCAGCATCCCATGGTTGCAAATCTAGTTGTTGTAGTTTATTCTGCACCCTATATTTAGGTCAAATTAATTTTAATCGCATGCACTGGTCTGAATTGATCATCAATGGTTCATCTAAACTAATGAAAGTAGGGTGTGTGTATACAGGACAATATATCTGTTTCCCTCTATTTTTATGCTTGTTCGAGGTGCCAACCCCAAAAGAACAAATATTTTGCTTGATGGGGTTGGCAGCTCCATAATTAATAGAAACATCAAATTTGTCATGCAACTTGGGAGGACCAAGAACACACAAACAAGTAATGAACAGAGGCTCGGAGTAGTGATGTAATAGCTAGCATCAGAAAATGTAGGGTAAAACGAACAAAAAGCAGCGGAACCACATGCTAGTTTGCTGATGTGTAATTAAGCATAGAGCACATTAAGGAGTCTGATGGAACCAACAGGTAGCATCATAACAACACCATTATCATAAATATAGCATTCAAGAAGTAAAATACTAGGCAGTGATATCTAGGAAGTACAGTAATACTTAGGACAAAACTAAAGCATATTAACTATATGTGCATTGTTGTAATTTAGCACATGTAACATATTCACTGCCAGAAGTATGGCCCTATAGGTGCTAGCAGAATAACGCGTCTCATGAACAACTGAATGATGCCCTGAAGAAATTCAAAGGTGCGGTGCTTATGCTAAGAAAGTGAACGTAGGCGCCGGCCGTTGGATAATAATACCTGATTCTCGGCGGCGTATGGGTATCATTGTCATACTTGATAGCTAAGGATCATCGATGGTGCTCGTGTTGCAGTTGAGTTTGGGACGTCTGTCGCCGTCACTGAAGCGGCTCCGGTGCTACAGTTGCGGCGCCTGTCGACATACAAGAAAGCTCATCTGTGGTAAGTGAAGGATTGCGCGATAAAGAGAAAAACCAAAGGAGTACAAATCGAATTAACCTGATGAGGCTGCGGCGTCGGTAAAGCAGGGCCGGTGGAGTTGAATATGGAGTCCGTGGAGCGGGTCCGGTGTAGTGGATGAAGGCTTTGGCGGGCGCGTTGTATACTGCTTTCGGTGAGGCAGATCTATTGCGGTGGACGAGGGCTTTTATGAAGGGCCAACGAAGGGGCGGACGAGGGAATCAGTGAAGGGCCTACACTGTGGTGGACGAGGACGCCAGTTAAGCAGATCCGGTGTGGTGGACCATGATGACGGACAAGGAGATCTGGAGCGGTGGACAAGCCAGTCGTTGAAGCGGCTCCGGTGAAGTGGTGAGTTGG
>NC_041387.1:53859764-53870390 GCF_002162155.2 Triticum dicoccoides
GTTGGCAGTTGGGGGTTCCAAGGTGCGGAAGGTAGATCCGGCGGGGTGTGAGGTCCACCGCTGCGGCGGAGGACTAGAGTCGGCGGTTTGCCGTGGTTGGTTGTGGGGGGGGGGAGGGGAAGGGGAGGGGCTCTGGGGAAGAATGTTGGGGGCAAACAGGGGAAAACAATGGAGTTACCAAAGCACCCCTTTTCCGTTCATGTGGTAGGGGTAAAACAGGAATATCGCAAGACTAAACTTTCGGGCACGAGATATTTAGATGTGAGCGGGAAGTTTGAAAGCTTTTGGCGCCTGAAATTATATTCTGCTCTTGTACGGCCGACTATGATATCATGGCCGAGAATTTGTTTGTTCTGCACGCAAAAAAGTGCAAGCTTTGAAAATCAATGTCTCCAACTCGAAACTTAGATTGTCCATTCAATTAAAACATGGATCATTGAGCTACTACAAGCAAATACCATCATACGGTCCAATTCAAATGAAATTCCAAATGTGTTTATCCTAAATATGATGACAAAAGCAAAAATGTGTATGTGTATGAATAAAGTGGATGATTATAAAGTTTGAACATGCCCGTATGTGTATATCTCTAGGTTTGATATATGAATTTGAAATCACGAAATCCCGGCTTAAAAAATGTACCTCCATTTAAATGAATTACAAAAGCTAATGATGGAGTCGAGTTCGAAAATTCCAATCTTAGGTTTGTAATTCTGGTACATCAAGGTATATCACGCATGTTCAAAAGTATCGTTGTCTCATAGTCCAAACTATGAAATAAATTGATCAACCATGAGTGCACACACTATTGACCATGTATATCTCAATTACGCTAAAGTCCCTCAAATATAGACACCTCACTCTTTATCTGAAGCCAACACCCCCCCATCGTCGCCCCCCCCACACACAGAGCAGTCATTCTCTCCCCCAAACACCGACACACGAGCACATTAACACCCCTCTCTCTTCTAAAGTTCTGACCCCAATATAGGTCTCTATCACTTTGTCTCTCGGGCATGCACACATCTCTTCCCCCACTCTCTAGGTCTCCCGGCATCTCTCTTTCCCAAGCACACACACTATGTAGAGTGTATCTTTCCCATGCACACAAAACGTCGCCCCCAAACGTCTATATCCCTAGTTATGTGGTTCTCGCACACTCACCTCACACACCACCCCCACTGCAAACAAGCACACTTTGTCTCCTTATGCACCACTCTCCTCTTTCTATCTCTCCCACATGTGGACCCGCCCCAGCTCCTTCCTTGTATACATATATGTCGTGACTCTTTCCATAGCTCCCTAATATATCATCGTTCTCGATCTCGCACATTGTTCTCTACACCATCTATTCTAGATCTCTCATGAAGTCCCTATCACACACACGATGACTCACTTCCCTTGCTTCTCCGTACATAGGCTAATTTCGAACAACATCAACATTGTCTCCCTATCTATACACCATTTATGGACACAAACGACCCCTCTCGCCCCCTCTCTTGCTCTCTCTCTCCGTCGTTATCTCTCTCTCTCTCTCTCTCTCTCTCTTGTTGGGGAACATTGTAGAAAATTAAAAATTTTCCTACGGTTTCACCAAGATCCATCTATGAGTTCATCTAAGCAACGAGTCAAGGGAGTGAGTTTGCATCTACATACCACTTGTAGATCACGTACAGAAGCGTTCAAGGGAACGGTGATGATGGAGTCGTACTCGCCGTGATTCAGATCACCGATGACCAAGTGCTGAACGGACAGCACCTCCGCGTTCAACACACGTACGTTACGGGTGACATCTCCTCCTTCTTGATCCAGCAAGGGGGATGGAGAGGTTGAGGAAGAAGGCTCTAGAAGCAGCACGACGGCGTGATGATGGTGGAGAGGCAGTACTCCGACAGGGCTTCGCCAAGCACACAACGGAGGAGGAGAGGTGTTGGGGAGGGGAGGGGCTGCGCCTTGACTTGGGTGTTCAGCCCTCCCCTCACCCCTCTATTTATAAGGGAAGGGGCAAGGGGGGCCGGCCCCTCTAGATGGGATCTAGAGGGGGGGCGGCGGCCAGGGAGGGGGGACTTGCCCCCCAAGCAAGGGGGGCGCCCCCTCTAGGGTTCCCCCCCAACCCTAGGCGCATGGGCCCAAGGGGGGGCGCGCCCAGCCCTCCAGGGGCTGGATCCTGCCCCACGCAGCCCATGTGCCCCCCGGGAGGGGTGCCCCTCCCGGTGGACCCCCGGAACCCTTTCGGTGGCCCCGGTACAATACCGATATGCCCCCGAAACCTTCCGATGTCCGTATGACAATTTCCCATATATAAATCTTTACCTCCGGACCATTCCGGAACTCCTCGTGACGTCCGGGATCCCATCCGAGACTCCGAACAACTTGCGGTAATCACATACAAGTCTTCCTAATAACCCTAGCGTCGCCGAACCTTAAGTGTGTAGACCCTACGGGTTCGGGAGACATGCAGACATGACCGAGACGGCTCTCTGGTCAATAACCAACAGCGGGATCTAGATACCCATGTTGGCTCCCACATGCTCCTCGATGATGTCATCGGATGAACCACGATGTCGAGGATTCAATCAACCCCGTATGCAATTCCCTTTGTCAAACGGTATGTTACTTGCCCGAGACTCGATCGTCGGTATCCCAATACCTCGTTAGTCTCGTTACCGGCAAGTCACTTTACTCGTACCGTAATGCATGATCCCGTGACCAAACACTTGGTCACTTTGAGCTCATTATGATGATGCACTACCGAGTGGGCCCAGTGATACCTCTCCGTCATACGGAGTGACAAATCCCAGTCTCGATCCGTGTCAACCCAACAGACACTTTTGGAGATACCTGTAGTGCACCTTTATAGTCGCCCAGTTACGTTGTGACGTTTGGTACACCCAAAGCACTCCTACGGTATCCGGGAGTTACACAATCTCATGGTCTAAGGAAGAGATACTTGACATTCGAAAAGCTCTAGCAAAACGAACTACACGATCTTGTGCTATGCTTAGGATTGGGTCTTGTCCATCACATCATTCTCCTAATGATGTGATCCCGTTGTCAATGACATCTAATGTCCATAGTCAGGAAACCATGACTATCTGTTGACCAACGAGCTAGTCAACTAGAGGCTCACTAGGGACATGTTATGGTCTATGTATTCACACGTGTATTACGATTTCCGGATAATACAGTTATAGCATGAATAAAAGACAATTATCATGAACAAGGAAATATAATAATAATCCTTTTATTATTGCCTCTAGGGCATATTTCCAACAGTCTCCCACTTGCACTAGAGTCAATAATCTAGTTACATTGTGATGAATCGAACACCCATAGAGTTCTGGTGTTGATCATGTTTTGCTCGCGAGAGAGGTTTAGTCAATGGATCTGCGACATTCAGATCCGTATGTACTTTGCAAATATCTATGTCTCCATCTTGAACATTTTCACAGATGGAGTTGAAACGACGCTTGATGTGCCTGGTCTTCTTGTGAAACTGGGCTCCTTGGCAAGGGCAATAGCTCCAGTGTTGTCACAGAAGAGTTTTATCGGCCCCGACGCATTGGGTATGACTCCTAGGTCGGTGATGAACTCCTTCACCCAAATTGCTTCATGCGCTGCCTCCGAGGCTGCCATGTACTCCGCTTCACATGTAGATCCCGCCACGACGCTCTGCTTGTAGCTGCACCAGCTTACTGCTCCACCATTCAACATATACACGTATCCGGTTTGTGACTTAGAGTCATCCAGATCTGTGTCGAAGCTAGCGTCGACGTAACCCTTTACGACAAGCTCTTCGTCACCTCCATAAACGAGAAACATGTCCTTTGTCCTTTTCAGGTACTTCAGGATATTCTTGACCGCTGTCCAGTGTTCCTTGCCGGGATTACTTTGGTACCTACCTACCAAACTTACGGCAAGGTTTACATCAGGTCTGGTACACAGCATGGCATACATAATAGATCCTATGGCTGAGGCATAGGGGATGACACTCATCTCTTCTTTATCTTTTGCCGTGGTCGGGCATTGAGCCGGGCTCAATCTCACACCTTGCAGTATAGGCAAGAACCCTTTCTTGGACTGATCCATTTTGAACTTCTTCAAAATCTTATCAAGGTATGTGCTTTGTGAAAGACCTATGAGGCGTCTCGATCTATCCCTATAGATCTTGATGCCTAATATATAAGCAGCTTCTCCAAGGTCCTTCATTGAAAAACACTTATTCAAGTAGGCCTTAATGCTGTCCAAGAATTCTATATCATTTCCCATCAAAAGTATGTCATCTACATATAATATGAGAAATGCTACAGAGCTCCCACTCACTTTCTTGTAAACGCAGGCTTCTCCATAAGTCTGCGTAAACCCAAACGCTTTGATCATCTCATCAAAGCGAATGTTCCAACTCCGAGATGCTTGCACCAGCCCATAAATGGATCGCTGGAGCTTGCATACTTTGTTAGCATTCTTAGGATCGACAAAACCCTCCGGCTGCATCATATACAGTTCTTCCTTAAGATACCCGTTAAGGAATGCCGTTTTGACGTCCATCTGCCATATCTCATAATCTTAGTATGCGGCAATTGCTAACATGATTCGGACGGACTTAAGCTTCGCTACGGCAGAGAAAGTCTCATCGTAGTCAATCCCTTGAACTTGCCGATAACCCTTAGCGACAAGTCGAGCTTTATAGATGGTGATATTACCATCCGCGTCCGTCTTCTTCTTAAAGATCCATTTGTTTTCTATCGCTCGCCGATCATCGGGCAAGTCAGTCAAAGTCCATACTTTGTTTTCATACATGGATTCTATCTCGGATTTCATGGCTTCTAGCCATTTGTTGGAATCTGGGCCCGCCATTGCTTCTTCATAGTTCGAAGGTTCACCATTGTCTAACAACATGATTTCCAGGACAGGGTTGCTGTACCACTCTGGTGCGGAACGTGTCCTTGTGGACCTACGAAGTTCAGTAGCAACTTGATCTGAAGTACCTGGATCATCATCATTGTTTTCCTCTTCAGTTGGTGTAGGCATCACAGGAACGTTTTCCTGAGCTGCACTACTATCCCGTTCAAGAGGTAGTACTTCATCGAGTTCTACTTTCCTCCCACTTACTTCTTTCGAGAGAAACTCTTTTTCTAGAAAGGATCCGTTCTTGGCAACAAAGATCTTGCCTTCGGATCTTAAGTAGAAGGTATACCCAATGGTTTCTTTAGGGTATCCTATGAAGACGCATTTTTCCGACTTGGGTTCGAGCTTTTCAAGTTGAAGTTTCTTGACATAAGCATCGCATCCCCAAACTTTTAGAAACGACAGCTTAGGTTTCTTCCCAAACCATAATTCATACGGTGTCATCTCAACGGATTTAGAAGGTGCCCTATTTAAAGTGAATGTAGCTGTCTCTAGAGTGTATCCCCAAAATGATAGCGGTAAATCGGTAAGAGACGTCATAGATCGCACCATATCCAGTAGAGTGCAATTATGATGTTCGGACACACCGTTACACTGAGGTGTTCCAGGCGGCGTGAGTTGTGAAACGATTCCACATTTTCTTAAGTGTGTACCAAACTCGTGACTTAAATATTCTCCTCCACGATCCGATCGTAAGAATTTTATCCTTCGTTCACGTTGATTCTCTACTTCATTCTGAAATTCCTTGAACTTTTGAAAGGTCTCAGACTTGTGTTTCATCAAATAGACATACCCACATCTACTCAAGTCATCAGTGAGAGTGAGAACATAACGATATCCTCCGCGAGCCTCAACGCTCATTGGACCGCACACATCGGTGTGTATGATTTCCAACAAGTTGGTTGCTCGCTCCATTGTTCCGGAGAACGGGGTCTTGGTCATTTTGCCCATGAGGCATGGTTCACATGTGTCAAATGATTCATAATTGAGAGACTCTAAAAGTCCATCAGCATGGAGCTTCTTCATGCGCTTGACACCAATGTGACCAAGGCGGCAGTGCCACAATTATGTGGGACTATCGTTATCAACTTTACATCTCTTGGTATTCACGCTATGAATATGTGTAACATTACGTTTGAGATTCATTAAGAATAAACCATTGACCATTGGGGCATGACCATAAAACATATCTCTCATATAAATAGAACAACCATTATTCTAGGATTTAAATGAGTAGCCATCTCGTATTAAACGAGATCCAGATACAATGTTCATGCTCAAACTTGGCACTAAATAACAATTATTGAGGTTTAAAACTAATTCCATAGGTAAATGTAGAGGTAGCGTGCCGACGGCGATCACATCGACCTTGGAACCATTCCCGACGCGCATCGTCACCTCGTCCTTCGCCAGTCTCCGCTTATTCCGCAGCTCCTGCTGTGAGTTACAAATGTGAGCAACGACACCGGTATCAAATACCCAGGAGTTACTACGAGTACTGCTAAGGTACACATCAGTTACATGTATATCAAATATACCTTTTGTGTTGTCGGCCTTCTTATCCGCTAAGTATTTGGGGCAGTTCCGCTTCCAGTGACCCTTCCCCTTGCAATAAAAGCACTCAGTTTCAGGCTTGGGTCCATTCTTTGACTTCTTCCCAGCAACTGGCTTACCGGGCGCGGCAACATCTTTGCCGTCCTTCTTGAAGTTCTTCTTGCCCTTGCCCTTCTTGAACTTAGTGGTCTTATTGACCATCAACACTTGATGTTCTTTCTTGATTTCAACCTCTGCTGACTTCAGCATTGAAAATACTTCAGGAATGGTCTTTACCATCCCCTGCATATTGTAGTTCATCACAAAGCTCTTATAGCTTGGTGGGAGCGACTGAAGGATTCTGCCAATGACCGCCTCATCCAGAAGGTTAATGTCTAGCTGGGACAGGCGGTTGTGCAACCCAGACATTTTGAGTATGTGCTCACTGACAGAACTATTTTCCTCCATCTTACAACTATAGAACTTGTCGGAGACTTCATATCTCTCAACCCGGGTATGAGCTTGGAAAACTAGTTTCAGCTCCTCGAACATCTCATATGCTCCGTGTTGCTCAAAACGCTTTTGGAGCCCCGGTTCTAAGCTGTAAAGCATGCCGCACTGAATGAGGGAGTAATCATCAGCGCGAGTCTGCCAAGCATTCATAATGTCTTGGTTCTCTGGGACGGGTGCATCACCTAGCGGTCCTTCTAGGACATATTGTTTCCTGGCAGCTATGAGGATGATCCTCAGGTTTCGGACCCACTCCGTATAGTTGCTGCCATCATCTTTCAGCTTGGTTTTCTCTAGGAATGCGTTGAAGTTCATGTTGACATGAGCGTTGGCCATTTGATCTACAAGACATATTTTGCAAAACTTTTAGACTAAGTTCATGATAATTAAGTTCATCTAATCAAATTATTTAATGAACTCCCACTCAGATTAGACATCCCTCTAGTCATCTAAGTGTTACACGATCCGAGTCGACTAGGCCATGTCCGATCATCACGTGAGACGGACTAGTCATCATCGGTGAACATCTCCATGTTGATCGTATCTTCTATACGACTCATGTTCGACCTTTCGGTCTCTTGTGTTCCGAGGCCATGTCTGCACATGCTAGGCTCGTCAAGTTAACCCTAAGTGTTCTGCATGTGTAAATCTGTCTTACACCCGTTGTATGTGAACGTAAGGATCTATCACACCCGATCATCACGTGGTGCTTCGAAACGACGAACTTTAGCAACGGTGCACAGTTAGGGGGAACACTTTCTTGAAATTATTATAAGGGATCATCTTATTTACTACCGCCGTTCTAAGTAAACAAGATGCATAAAACATAATAAACATCACATGCAATTATATAGTAGTGACATGATATGGCCAATATCATACAACTCCTTCGATCTCCATCTTCGGGGCTCCATGATCATCTTTGTCACCGGCATGACACCATGATCTCCATCATTGTGTCTTCATGAAGTTGTCACGCCAACGACTACTTCTACTTCTATGGCTAACGCGTTTAGAAATAAAGTAAAGTAATTTACATGGCGTTCTTCAATGACACGCAGGTCATACAAAAATTAAAGACAACTCCTATGGCTCCTGCCGGTTGTCATACTCATCGACATGCAAGTCGTGATTCCTATTACAAGAACATGATCTCATACATCACAATATATCATTCATCATTCATCACAACTTCTGGCCATATCACATCACATGACAATTGCTACAAAAACAAGTTAGACGTCCTCTAATTGTTGTTGCATCTTTTACGTGGCTGCAATTGGGTTCTAGCAAGAACGTTTTCTTACCTACGAATAACCACAACGTGATCTTGTCAACTTCTATTTACCCTTCATAAGGACCCTTTTCATCGAATCCGCTCCAACTAAAG
Source organism: Triticum dicoccoides (assembly GCF_002162155.2). Taxonomy (NCBI): domain Eukaryota; kingdom Viridiplantae; phylum Streptophyta; class Magnoliopsida; order Poales; family Poaceae; genus Triticum; species Triticum dicoccoides. The sequence continues at coordinate 53,868,106 of NC_041387.1, forward strand.
TGGGAGAGACAGACACCCGCCAGCCACCTTATGCAACTAGTGCATGTCAGTCGGTGGAACCGGTCTCACGTAAGCGTACGTGTAAGGTTGGTCCGGGCCGCTTCATCCCACAATATCGCTGAAGCAAGATAAGACTAGTAGCGGCAAGCAAGTTGATAAAATCTACGCCCACAACAAAATTGTGTTCTACTCGTGCAATAGAGAACTACGCATAGACCTAGCTCATGATGCCACTGTTGGGGAACGTTGCAGAAAATTAAAATTTTTCCTACGGTTTCACCAAGATCCATCTATGAGTTCATCTAAGCAACGAGTCAAGGGAGTGAGTTTGCATCTACATACCACTTGTAGATCGCGTACGGAAGCGTTCGAGGGAACGGTGATGATGGAGTCGTACTCGCCGTGATTCAGATCACCGATGACCAAGTGCTGAACGGACAGCACCTCCGTGTTCAACACACGTACGGTACGGGCGACGTCTCCTCCTTCTTGATCCAGCAAGGGGGAAGGCGAGGTTGAGGAAGAAGGCTCCAGCAGCAGCACGACGGCGTGATGATGGTGGAGAGGCAGTACTCCGACAGGGCTTCGCCAAGCACACAACGGAGGAGGAGAGGTGTTGGGGAGGGGAGGGGCTGCGCCTTGACTTGGGTGTTCAGCCCTCCCCTCACCCCTCTATTTATAGGGGAAGGGGCAATGGGGGCCGGCCCCTCTAGATGGGATCTAGAGGGGGGGCGGCGGCCAGGAAGGGGGGACTTGCCCCCCAAGCAAGGGGGGGCGCCCCCTCTAGGGTTCCCCCCCCCCAACCCTAGGCGCATGGGCCCAAGGGGGGGGGGCGCCCAGCCCTCCAGGGACTGGCTCCTGCCCCATGCAGCCCATGTGGCCCCCGGGGAGGGGTGGCCCCTCCCGGTGGACCCCCGGAACCCTTCCGGTGGCCCCGATACAATACCGATATGCCCCCGAAACCTTCCGGTGTCCGTATGACAACTTCCCATATATAAATCTTTACCTCCGGACCATTTCGAAACTCCTCGTGACGTCCGGGATCCCATCTGGGACTCCGAACAACTTTCGGTAATCACATACAAGTCTTCCTCATAACCCTAGCGTCGCCGGACCTTAAGTGTGTAGACCCTACGGGTTCGGGAGACATGCAGACATGACCGAGACGGCTCTTCGGTCAATAACCAACAGCGGGATCTGGATACCCATGTTGGCTCCCGCATGCTCCTCGATGATGTCATCGGATGAACCACGATGTCGAGGATTCAATCAACCCCGTATGCAATTCCCTTTGTCAGACGATATGTTACTTGCCCGAGACTCGATCGTCGGTATCCCAATACCTCGTTAGTCTCGTTACCGGCAAGTCACTTTACTCGTACCGTAATGCATGATCCCGTGACCAAACACTTGGTCACTTTGAGCTCATTATGATGATGCACTACCGAGTGGGCCCAGTGATACCTCTCCGTCATACGGAGTGACAAATCCCAGTCTCGATCCGTGTCAACCCAACAGACACTTTCGGAGATACCTGTAGTGCACCTTTATAGTCGCCCAGTTACGTTGTGACGTTTGGTACACCCAAAGCACTCCTACGGTATCCGGGAGTTACACAATCTCATGGTCTAAGGAAGAGATACTTGACATTCGAAAAGCTCTAGCAAAACGAACTACACGATCTTGTGCTATGCTTAGGATTGGGTCTTGTCCATCACATCATTCTCCTAATGATGTGATCCCGTTGTCAATGACATCTAATGTCCATAGTCAGGAAACCATGACTATCTGTTGACCAACGAGCTAGTCAACTAGAGGCTCACTAGGGACATGTTATGGTCTATGTATTCACACGTGTATTATGATTTCCGGATAATACAGTTATAGCATGAATAAAAGACAATTATCATGAACAAGGAAATATAATAATAATCCTTTTATTATTGCCTCTAGGGCATATTTCCAACAATCTCCCACTTGCACTAGAGTCAATAATCTAGTTACATTGTGATGAATCGAACACCCATAGAGTTCTGGTGTTGATCATGTTTTGCTCGCGAGAGAGGTTTAGTCAACGGATCTGCGACATTCAGATCCGTATGTACTTTGCAAATATCTATGTCTCCATCTTGAACATTTTCACGGATGGAGTTGAAACGACGCTTGATGTGCCTGGTCTTCTTGTGAAACCTGGGCTCCTTGGCAAGGGCAATAGCTCCAGTGTTGTCACAGAAGAGTTTGATCGGCCCCGACGCATTGGGTATGACTCCTAGGTCGGTGATGAA
>NC_041387.1:53870400-53901985 GCF_002162155.2 Triticum dicoccoides
TGTTATGGTCTATGTATTCACACGTGTATTATGATTTCCGGATAATACAGTTATAGCATGAATAAAAGACAATTATCATGAACAAGGAAATATAATAATAATCCTTTTATTATTGCCTCTAGGGCATATTTCCAACATCTCTATCTCTCTCTCACTCTCTCTCTCTCTCTCTCTCTCTCTCTCTCTCTCTCTCTCTCTCTCTCTCTCTCTCGCGCGCGCGCGCGCTCTCACACCCCTCTCCCACACACACACTTGATGTCTCTTCCAAATAGTTTTCTCCCCCCGCATGCACCCATGCTATCCTGCTGCTACACATATCACACCATTCCCCCTTCCCTTATACTAGGTTTACATCAATAGTGGTCTCTCTACTCCACATACACACACTCCCTCTCACACACAAACGCATGCACAAACACACATAGATACACACAAACACCCATTTATCTGGATCCTCATCTCTCCCCATGTCTGCATGTGTATCTCACACACTCACTCTCTAATTATGTATATGTGTCTCCACGTTACACAACACAAAGCCCCATGTACATGTCTCTCTCTATCCTCCACACGCATAGACACAAAGAATCGGTTATCATTGCCTCAGTCTCTAGACATATCACACACGCACACTGTCTCTCTCTCTCGCAAACATGCTCAACAAGGGTTTCCCCGTGAATAACTTACCGTATATTCATCAACAATCATGGTAGTACGGCGAACACGAGACATGAAAAATAATAAATCTACACGTGCTTAGACCACCTAGTATGACTACTAGGACTAGAGCAAGCCAAAAAGCGCGCCGCCATCACCCCCTCCTTATCGGCGATGGGAAAACCTTTGTTTTACACAGTCGAGAAGTCTTTGTGCTAAGGCCCCACATGCTGAGGCGTTGAATAGAATGTACATGCTAGTTTACGGAAATAAGTATCGATAATACGTTTGTATCTACATACTTATATTTCTTCTCTTATAAAAAACCGAGTTGGTGATGATGGTACGCGTGGCATCTTGCAATATAGACCGTCCGATCTATATCTGACGGATGGAAATTAAAATAAAAGATACCCGCACCCCTCTCCACATTTGCAGACAAGGCCTTCCCTCGTTCATCCTTATCTCCAACAACCTCATTGTTGAGCAATTAAGAAAGGAAGCCTCTGGAACAAACTGTCCTGGTGTCCGCTGCCGGCGTCGTCAATCCCCATGCCTCCGCTCAGTCCGACCACCAATCACCACCACGCCCCACTCCTCTTCACCTTATCTCATATTTCTCGAGATATCATTAGTTTTTACACATGGGATTACTCCCGCATGGGTCAATCACAACAAGTGTTTTATAAAAAAATGCATCTTGATGTTCCGTGCAATACACGGATCTTGCTAGTACTCCTACAGAAGACTAAGTTGGTGATGATGGTGTGTCTGCCACCCGTCGTTTCCGACCATTAGATCTACATCTAACGACTGTGAGGTAAGTTGTTGCCTTTTCTCACCAACATCCCACTTGTCTACCAATTTGCAGAAAAACCCATAATTAGTATCTTAAAACCAACCACATCCCTCCCTGACCTCACCAAAACAGCCCAAGGAATATATTCTAATTGAAACATAATATATCTCTAGTGATATATGTATATCAAAATTAGAGTGTTTTGTATCAAGTTTGTGAATAAGTATTATTCTAATTATGATTTGTTGCAACACACATGAACATTTCTAGTATTTCTAACCATGCAATTTTTTCGTAGTATTCCATAGTTTCTAGTTTTCCATCAAGATATTAGTCACTCATGGTTGATATTTACTTTCAATCATGTACACATATGCACTATGTAACTAGCCATGCTTATTAGCTTCCAAAGCTTAACTTTCACCCCTACTTACAATATGTAGAGTATTTAACAAAAAACTACCACTTTCAACCAGCCCTAGGAAGAATATATTATACAAAAAATAGCAAAAACATACCCAAAATTTCTTAATCCACGCCAAAAACTACTACCTAGTACTCCTACCGATTAGGTTCGTTTAAACCCATTTATGACAGGGTTGACGTCACATCCCTAGTTCTGGTATGACCTAGACTAGCTAGTCATTTGTGCATCATGTTTATATTCCTTTTAAAATTGAAATGAGGATTGGTGGAACCCTCAGAATCATTTTTGAAAATGACCCAAATAAAAATTTCTCCAAAAGGGTCCAAGAAAATGCTCATGTTGCTCTCTGAAAATATTGGACAGAGATAAAAATCAAACCAATATTTTTAGGAGCTTATGGATATTTAATTTTGGCCATTTGGATTAAACCGATAAATATTTGCATTGGAAATATATTAGTTATATATATTAATATATGTCCAAAAATTATGCCATTTATAAAGGAGCTCTGGAATAATATAGTTAGCTCCTGCAAAAATTGGCATAAGGTAATTAAATGATTTAATATTTTATTTAAATCAAAAAAAATGTCAGAAAAATTAGAAAACAAAAATAAAACAGGAAAAACCTTACCTGGGCTTCTGCCTGGCGCCTCTGGCCTAGCAGCAGCAGGCCGGCCCAGCCAGCAGGCGGCCCAGCCCGCCTCCTCCTCTGTCGTCTTCGTCCTCGACAGAGGGAGGGGAGCGTGCCCGGTGCGCGCGCGCGCCACCGCGCCACGCCACCAGCCTCTCTGCCTGCCTGCCCTCTCCCCTCCTTGTCTGGATGCCCCGGAGACGCCACGCAGCCACCCCGACCTCTCTCGCACTCTCCCTCGCCCTCCTCCTCTCCCCCTGCTCTCTCCCTCGCACACCCGAGCGCCATCGCCGCCGCGGCTCGCCGTTGCCGTGGCCACCGGCCTCCCCTCGCCTCCCCGACACGCTTCCCAGCTCCGCCACGACCCCCTCTACCTCCTCGTCAAGCCACGCACCTCCGGACGCGCTCCATCGCCGACGCTGTTGTCTTCTTCACCACCGACGCTGGAGATCGACCTCGCCGCCATCGCCGTCGATTCGCCGGACGCAGGACGTCCCCGAGCACACCGGCCTGCTCTGCGAGTCCGCCGTGAGCCCCTCTTCCTTTCCCCTCACCTCTCTCTCTCGCGCGTGCCCTGTAGCCGCTGCCCCGCGAGTGCCCGAAGCCGCCGTCCGCCATGGCCGGCGAGCTCCGTGCCCCCGAGCACCTCCGCCTCGCGTAGTAGCTCGATGTGCTCCTGTTGCCTCGTAGCTACTTCCTGTGCCCTCCGTTCGCTCGAACGCGAGCTGCAGCCCCACGCCCGCGCTATCCCGAACTCCGGTCGCCGCCCAAGTGGTCGCCGCTGGCGATATAGACCGTCTCCGGTGAAACAGAGGGCGCCACAGGATGCGCGCGAGCCTGGGCTTCGCGTAGGTGCTCTCCGCCGCGCGATTGGTCATCGGAGCGACGATTCCGCAGCCCTCCGTCGCGTTCAGGCCTCGCCGGCGACTAACCACCGGCGGGTTTGACTTGTTTGACCTGGGATTTGACCGCCCAGGGTCGCTGAGTAGTGGGGCCAGGCCCTGCTAATTTTAGTTAAAAAATAACTAAACCTAATTAGCCACTAACACTGACATGTGGGCCCGACCCCCCTAATCTGTTAATTAAGTTAATCTAACCCTGTTTAACCCCCTGTCACTGACGTGTGGACCCCACACGTCAGGTTTGACACCAGTCAGCTGCAGTTGACCGCTGATGTCGTGCTGACGTCATGCTGACGCAATAATATGATTTCTGGATTAAATTAAATCAGGAAATTCCAGAAATTGTTTTAAACTTCAAAAATTCATAGAAATTCAACCGTAGCTCAGATTGAAATGATTTATATATGAAAAATTATCAGAAAAATGTAATCTATCCATCTGTACTAGTTTCATGCATGACAAACCAACTTATACATGCTGAATATGAGAAAACACATTATGGCATATATAGGAGCTTATCTTGGAGATGCATTTGAACCTTTGGTTCAAATGGACTTCAAATCAAATGATTTCTAGTTGCATTAGCTCAAACAACATCACATCTTCATGCCATGTTCATGCATCATATTGTTGCATATGTTTGTGTATTGATTGCCGACACCGTTCCTTCTCGATAGGTCCTGCTCCGGAGTCCGTTCCAGAGTGCCTGTCTATGAAGCAGTGCCTCCCTTGTTGATCTACCAGGCAAGCAAACCCCCTTGTTCATTCCGATAAAATCCTACTCTCTCGCTCCTGCTCTCAGTTATTGCATTAGGACAACAACGATTCTTCTGCTACTTTGTGCTGCGGTAGTTGAACCCATTCCTCTGCATGACCTGTCATTGTCACAGTAAATAGTTGAAACCCACTAGCATGTGTAGGAGTTGATTGAAGCCATTGTTGTGTTCCTACCATGCTATGCCTGCTATTGCTTAGAGTTGTGTCAGGTCTGATTCATTGGGAATGAATTGGAGTGTTACGATATGTTCTGGTGCTAAGAGTTAAGTGTGTGAACACGATTTGGTAAAAGGTAGCGGTGAGAGGCCATGTAGGAGTACATGGTGGGTTGTCTCACTGGAGCCGTCCTTAAGCACTGAGTTCTATGTATGTTGTCCAATGACTCGATACTACCACACATTGGGATCCTTAATTGACTCTCTCGACTTATTAAACAACTTGATCTCTGTCCAGGAGTCGCAACTAGTTTCTGGTGTTTGTAGGTAGTGTTAGTAGTCTACCAAGTGGCACCCGGCCAGGTGGGCTTGGGACAGACTAGGCACAAGTGGCATGGTGTACCAAGTGCAGATCCATCCGGCGAGGTGGGCTTGGGAACCCTTCACACATCGTTTGGGGCCGTGAGTGAAACCCCGGCCGGATCTCCTTGCGGATGGAACCCGAATAGGCGATAAACCTGGATTAGAGTCTTGTGTGGTTAGTCAGGTCGTGGCCGACACCCTCGCCAGGCTTCCGCTTGAAGGTTGCCGAGATACATGACGTGTACATGGCGGTAAGTGGCGAGAGCGTGTGTGAAGAAGTACACCCCTGCAGGGTTAACATGATCTATTCGAATAGCCGGGTCCGCGGTTATGGACTTCTTGGATGCTTACATGGTACATAGACAACTTGAAGTGGATACCCTAAAATGCTCAAGACAAGTGTGAGTGCTATGGATGGCCTTCTCGTAGGGAGACGGGGATGAATCCATAGTAGTGTATTGTGTGGTGGTTAGTGGACTCGTGTACGTTGTCTCACCTCAAGATTTTCTGGTAGTCGTAGAACAGGATAGCCACATAGTCAAAGCTGGCTTGCTGCAACTAAACCCCACATTACCCTCTTGATACAAATGCATGTATGATAGGATCTGATGTAAGTCTTGCTGAGTACCTTTGTACTCATGTTGCTTTATTTCTGCTTTTGCAGCGGAGACTTCGGTGTTACTAGTGTTCTCATGGACTTCGACTAGTAGCTAGTACCTCAGCTACGATGTTGATCGGACGTGGTAGATAGTCAGGCTTTCAGCCTTTTTCATTTATAGATGTCTGTACTCAGAAATGTAATGCTTCCGTTTGTTGCTTGATTGCTCTGACTGTTGGGTCATGTGACCCCTGTTTGTAATAATGCTATGATGGCTCTTCTGAGCCTTTATATATATGAGTTGTTGAGTTATGCTGTGATGCCATGTTGTACAGCACATACTTGCATGTTATGCGTACGTGTAATGTGTATTGCTATGTGTGGGATCTGACTATCTAGTTGTTTATCATTAGTAGTCTCTCTTACCGGGAAATGTCTCCTAGTGCTTCCACTGAGCCCTGGTAGCTTGCTACTGCTCCGGAACACTTAGGCTGGCCGGCATGTGTCCTTCTTCGTTCCTGTGTCTGTCCCTTCGGGGAAATGTCACGCGATGAATACCGGAGTCCTGTTAGCCCGCTACAGCCCGGTTCACCGGAGTCCTGTTAGCCCAGTGCTACAGCCTGGATTCACTCGCTGATGACCGACACGTTCGATGCTGGGTCATGGATGCCTGTCCCTGTAAGTTAGTGCCACTTTGGGTTTACGACTAGCCATGTCAGCCCGGGCTCCTTATCATATGGATGCTAGCGACACTGTCATATCCGTGTGCCAAAAGGCGCAAACGGTCCCGGGCAAAGGTAAGGCGACACCCGTGGGGATACCGTGCGTGAGGCCGCAAAGTGATATGAGGTGCTACATGCTAGATCGATGTGGCATTGAGTCGGGGTCCTGACAGCCTTGGTATCAGAGCCTGACTGCCTATAGGATTACCAAGCCAAACCGGTCGAAGTTGAGTCTAGAAATTCTTTAGTTATGTAAGGGGATTGATTGTGGGAAGGAACGTAAGGCTCCTTTTACTCCTTATACCCCATGGCCTTCTGATCTGAGTCATCCTATCTTTCCTACGGGGTTAAGGAATTAGGTTTTCTCTTCCGTCTATCAGGATCACGTGTTACTACTCCGTAGTCCCATAGGATTGGTTGATCAGAGTCATACCCCAGTTTTGAGTATTTCCGGTGTAGTCTGTTTAGTATGATCTCAGAACCTTGAGTAATGTTGATGAGTATGTTACCACCCCATTTTTTAGTAGGTTGTCTCATTCTGAGCATTTTACTGCCGTTATGCTGCCGGAATTTCCCTAGGAGTTCGAGAGATACTAATTCCTTGTCCTACATTCTACAGTCCATAGTTGTTGCTGATTCCGTCCTTGGTTCGTTTCTCAGGATGTCATCAGCTAAGCGAAGTTCCGTTGCTCGTAGCCAGAACCACGGAGATGGTAGGGATGTGGATCCTCCCGACCAGCCTTCGTTGACAGAGTTCATGCTAGAGATGGAGAGGAACAAGCGTGAGTCTAACCGCTTGTTGGCACGTATCGAGGAGAACACCGCACATCAGTTCAAAGGATCTGCTACCATTCATGACTTCATTCGCTTGCACCCACCCACCTTTCATCATTCCATCGAGCCACTCGATGCAGATGACTGGCTCCGTAGCATCACCCATAAGCTGCGTTCCGCGAATGTAGCTGAAGATGACAAGGTCACTTATGCCACATATCACCTGGAAGGTCCTGCTAGTCTTTGGTGGCAGAACTATGAGGCTATGCTTCCAGCTGGCCAGACTACCACCTGGAGGGATTTCGTTGAGGCTTTTCGCGAGCATCACATTCCTGAAGCCCTCATCGATCGCAAGAGAGAAGAGTTCTGTAGTTTCACCCAGGGTAAGATGGCTGTTGATGCCTATAGTAGAGAGTTTGAGAACCTCGCCCGTTATGCCACAGAAGAGGTGTCCACGGACGCCAAGAGGCAGGCTAGGTTCCGGAAGGGTCTCAACCCCAAGTTGCGTCGTGATCTCCACCTGCATCATTGTGATACATTCCAAGCCCTTGTGAACAAGGCCATTAATGCAGAGACAGCTCAACTCACTTACGAGGAGTCTCGTAAGCACACTCGTGATTTGGGATCTTCCTCCGGTTCTAGCTCTCAGAAGCGCCGGATTTGGGTTCCAAACTCCGCTCTTCCTTCCGGTTATGCACCGAGGCCATCCCATGTGGTGGCTCCTCCAGCTCAGTCATATGTTCCACCCAAGCCTACTGGTAGACCGCTTGTTAATGCGGGTCCACATCCTACCTCCAAGATTTGTTACAAGTGCGGAGAGCCAGGACACATTGCCCATATTTGCACTCAGACCAGAGTTGCTCCACCCCAGCCCGAGAAGTCTATTGGCCATGGTAAGCCATCACGCAAGAGGATCAGTGCCAAGTCAGCTCCCACTGAACATGGACGTGTGCATCACATCTCAGCTAAAGACGCTCATGATGATCCAGATGTCGTTCTTGGTACACTCCTTGTCAACTGTCATCCGGCATCGGTTTTGTTCGATACTGGAGCATCTCATTCTTTCATTTCTGAAAGCTATGCCCGCTTGCACGACATGTCATTTTGTGATATGCCCTCCCCATTACTTATTCAAACTCCTGGATCCAAATGGCAAACTTCTAGGATAAGTTATGGCAATGAAATCCTTGTTGACAGACTTGTATTCCTTGCTTCCTTGATATCTCTCAAGTCTTCGGATATTAACATCATCTTGGGTATGGACTGGATGACAGCTCATCATGCCAAGATTGATTGTTTCACCAGGTCTGTTCAGCTCACACACCCATCTGGCAAGATAGTCACTGTCTCCACTAGAGTTGCAAAGCGTCAGCTCTATTCCCTTAATGCCAGCCCTCTTCCAGACCTTGAAGATATCCCGATAGTCCGTGACTTTCCGGATGTCTTTCCAGAGGAACTGCCAGGTGTTCCGCCTGACAGAGATGTGGAGTTCGTCATAGATCTTATCCCAGGAACTGCTCCAATCTCTAGGAGACCCTACAAGATGGCACCCTTAGAACTAGCCGAGCTTAAGAAACAACTTGATGAGTCCTTGCAAAAGGGTTTCATCCGTCCCAGTTCTTCTCCTTGGGCTTGCCCCGTCCTCTTTGTCAAGAAGAAAGACGGTACGGACCGGATGGTTGTAGATTATCGTCCCGTTAATTTGGTCACGATAAAGAACAAGTATCCGCTCCCCAGGATCAACGATCTGTATGATCAGCTCGCTGGATCCTCAGTCTTCTCCAAGATGGATTTGAGGTTAGGATACCACCAAATTAAGATCAGAAACGGGGACATTCCCAAGACAGCTTTTGTCACTCGTTATGGCCAGTACGAGTACACCGTCATGTCCTTTGGCCTAACCAACGCCCCAGCCACATTCTCCCGCTTGATGAACTCGATCTTCATGGAGTACTTAGATAAGTTCGTCGTGGTTTACCTCGATGATATTCTTATTTACTCGAAGAACGAAGAAGAGCATGCCGAACATCTTAGACTTGTGTTAGGAAAACTCAGAGAGCACCGCCTTTATGCCAAGTTCTCCAAGTGTGAATTTTGGTTGCCAGAGGTGACCTACCTAGGCCACGTAATCTCTGGCAAGGGCATTGCTGTCAACCCCGAGAGAGTTAAAGCCGTTCTTGATTGGACTCCACCTGAAACAGTCAAACAAGTTAGGAGTTTCCTTGGTCTAGCCAGCTATTGTCGCCGCTTTGTTGAAAACTTCTCCAAAGTAGCCAAACCCCTCACGGAACTTCTCAAGAAAGATAAAAAGTTTGAGTGGTCCCCACAGTGTGAACACAGTTTTCAGGAACTGAAAAGGCGCCTGACCTCTGCTCCCATACTTGTGCCACCGGATTTCACTAAAGACTTTATTATCTACTGCGATGCCTCACGACAGGGACTAGGTTGCATTCTTATGCAGGATCGTCATGTGATTGCCTATGCATCTCGACAGTTGCATCCACATGAGGAGAATTATCCTACGCATGATCTAGAGCTTGCAGCCGTAGTCTATGCACTCAAGACCTGGCGACATTACCTTCTTGGTAAACGTTGCGAGATCTACACCGATCACCAGAGTCTCAAGTATATCTTCACCCAACCGGATCTGAACCTTAGGCAAAGACGTTGGTTGGAGTTAATCACAGATTATGATCTAGGGATTACCTACACCCCAGGCAAAGCCAATGTCATGGCTGATGCTCTAAGCCGTAAATCCTATTGCAACAATCTCATGTTGCAGCAAGGCCAACCACTTCTCCATGAGGAATTCTGTAAGCTTAACCTTCACATTGCTCCTCACGGATTCCTTTCTACCTTGGTGGCAAAACCTACTCTTGAGGATCAGATCATAACTAGCCAGCAATATGATACGGGTATTTCTCGAATCAAGGATAACATTAAGAAGGGAGTTGGTGGATGGTTCTCTATGGATGATCGTGGTGTTGTTTTCTTTGAGAATCGCTTGGTGGTTCCCAAGAATCAACATCTGCGACAATTGATTCTTAAGGAGGCGCATGAATCTCCTCTCACGATTCATCCCGGTAGCACTAAGATGTATCAGGACGTACACCAGAGGTTCTGGTGGACTAGGATGAAGAGAGAAATCGCTCAGTTTATTGCTAACTGTGACGTTTGTCGTCGCGTTAAGGCAGAGCATCAAAGACCTGCTGGCACTCTTCAGCCTTTAGCTATTCCTGAATGGAAATGGGATAAAGTTGGTATGGACTTCATCACCGGCTTTCCCAGGACCAAGAAAGGGAATAACGCTATCTTCGTAGTCGTTGATCATCTTTCCAAAGTGGCTCACTTCCTTCCTGTTCGAGAGAGTATCACTGCTAGTCAGCTTGCTGACTTATACATTTCTCGAATAGTATCACTTCATGGTGTTCCACTAGAGATCAATTCAGACCGTGGCAGTCTTTTCACTTCTCATTTCTGGGAGAGTTTCCAAACTGCCATGGGAACCCATCTTTCCTTCAGTACTGCTTTCCACCCTCAGTCGAGTGGTCAGGTGGAACGGGTCAATCAAATTCTCGAAGACATGCTTAGAGCTTGCGTTATCTCATTCGGTATGGATTGGGAGAAATGTCTTCCTTTTGCCGAGTTTGCTTATAACAATAGCTATCAATCCAGCCTCAAGAAAGCTCCTTTTGAGGTTCTCTATGGACGAAGATGTCGAACACCTTTGAACTGGTCAGAAACCGGTGAAAGACAATTCTTTGGACCGGACATGATCCAGGAGGCAGAAGAGCAAGTTCGCATCATTCGTGAGAATTTGAAAACAGCTCAGTCTCGTCAAAAGAGTCAGTATGATCGTCATCATAAGGATATGACTTATGAAGTTGGCGAAAAAGCTTACCTTCGGGTTACTCCCATGAAGGGTACCCATCATTTCGGTATCAAGGGCAAGTTGGCTCCTCGTTACATTGGTCCTTTTCGCATTCTCGATAAACGAGGAGAGGTTGCCGACCAATTGGAACTACCCCCACATCTTTCTCGAGTTCATGATGTCTTCCACGTCTCTCAACTCAGGCGTTGCTTCTCGGATCCCATCCGCGGAGTGGACCACGAAACGCTTGATCTCCAAGATAACCTCACATACCGAGAGTACCCGGTTTGCATTCTTGATCAAGCAGAGCGTGTTACCCGACGTCAGAACATCAAGTTTCTCAAAGTTCAATGGTCTCATCATTCCGAGAGAGAAGCTACTTGGGAGCGAGAAGACCGTCTTCGACTGGAGTACCCCGCTTTCTTTCCGTTGGCCCCTGAATCTCGGGACGAGATTTCTTCAAGTGGGGGCGAGTTGTCACATCCCTAGTTCTGGTATGACCTAGACTAGCTAGTCATTTGTGCATCATGTTTATATTCCTTTTAAAATTGAAATGAGGATTGGTGGAACCCTCAGAATCATTTTTGAAAATGACCCAAATAAAAATTTCTCCAAAAGGGTCCAAGAAAATGCTCATGTTGCTCTCTGAAAATATTGGACAGAAATAAAAATCAAACCAATATTTTTAGGAGCTTATGGATATTTAATTTTGGCCATTTGGATTAAACCGATAAATATTTGCATTGGAAATATATTAGTTATATATATTAATATATGTCCAAAAATTATGCCATTTATAAAGGAGCTCTGGAATAATATAGTTAGCTCCTGCAAAAATTGGCATAAGGTAATTAAATGATTTAATATTTTAATTAAATCAAAACAAATGTCAGAAAAATTAGAAAACAAAAATAAAACAGGTAAAACCTTACCTGGGCTTCTGCCTGGCGCCTCTGGCCCAGCAGCAGCAGGCCGGCCCAGCCAGCAGGCGGCCCAGCCCGCCTCCTCCTCTGTCGTCTTCGTCCTCGACAGAGGGAGGGGAGCGTGCCCGGCGCGCGCGCGCGCCACCGCGCCACGCCACCAGCCTCTCTGCCTGCCTGCCCTCTCCCCTCCTCGTCTGGATGCCCCGGAGATGCCACGCAGCCACCCCGACCTCTCTCGCACTCTCCCTCGCCCTCCTCCTCTCCCCCTGCTCTCTCCCTCGCACACCCGAGCGCCATCGCCGCCGCCTCTCGCCGTTGCCGTGGCCACCGGCCTCCCCTCGCCTCCCCGACACGCTTCCCAGCTCCGCCACGACCCCCTCTACCTCCTCGTCAAGCCATGCACCTCCGGACGCGCTCCATCGCCGACGCCGTTGCCTTCTTCACCACCGACGCCGGAGATCGACCTCGCCGCCATCGCCGTCGATTCGCCGGACGCAGGACGTCCCCGAGCACACCGGCCTGCTCTGCGAGTCCGCCATGAGCCCCTCTTCCTTTCCCCTCACCTCTCTCTCTCTCGCGCGTGCCCTGTAGCCGCTGCCCCGCGAGCGCCCGAAGCCACCGTCCGCCATGGCCGGCGAGCTCCGTGCCCCCGAGCACCTCCGCCTCGCATAGTAGCTCGATGTGCTCCTGCTGCCTCGTAGCTACCGCATGTGCCCTCCGTTCGCTCGAACGCGAGCTGCAGCCCCACGCCCGCGCTATCCCGAACTCCGGTCGCCGCCCAAGTGGTCGCCGCTGGCGATATAGACCGTCTCCGGTGAAACAGAGGGCGCCACAGGATGCGCGTGAGCCTGGGCTTCGCGTAGGTGCTCTCCGCCGCGCGATTGGTCGCCGGAGCGACGATTCCGCAGCCCTCCGTCGCGTTCAGGCCTCGCCGGCGACTAACCGCCGGCGGGTTTGACTTGTTTGACCTGGGATTTGACCCCCCAGGGTCGCTGACTAGTGGGGCCAGGCCCTGCTAATTTTAGTTAAAAAATAACTAAACCTAATTAGCCACTAACACTGACCAGTGGGCCCGACCCCCCTAATCTGTTAATTAAGTTAATCTAACCCTGTTTAACCCCCTGTCACTGACGTGTGGACCCCACACGTCAGGTTTGACCCCAGTCAGCTGCAGTTGACCGTTGATGTCGTGCTGACGTCATGCTGACGCAATAATATGATTTCTGGATTAAATTAAATCAGGAAATTCCAGAAATTGTTTTAAACTTCAAAAATTCATAGAAATTCAACCGTAGCTCAGATTGAAATGATTTATATATGAAAAATTATTAGAAAAATGTAATCTATCCATCTGTACTAGTTTCATGCATGACAAACCAACTTATACATGCTGAATATGAGAAAACACATTATGGCATATATAGGAGCTTATCTTGGAGATGCATTTGAACCTTTGGTTCAAATGGACTTCAAACCAAATGATTTCTAGTTGCATTAGCTCAAACAACATCACATCTTCATGCCATGTTCATGCATCATATTGTTGCATATGTTTGTGTATTGATTGCCGACACCGTTCCTTCTCGATAGGTCCTGCTCCGGAGTCCGTTCCAGAGTGCCTGTCTATGAAGCAGTGCCTCCCTTGTTGATCTACCAGGCAAGCAAACCCCCTTGTTCATTCCGATAAAATCCTACTCTCTCGCTCCTGCTCTCAGTTATTGCATTAGGACAACAACGATTCTTCTGCTACTTTGTGATGCGGTAGTTGAACCCATTCCTCTGCATGACCTATCATTGTCACAGTAAATAGTTGAAACCCACTAGCATGTGTAGGAGTTGATTGAAGCCATTGTTGTGTTCCTACCATGCTATGCCTGCTATTGCTTAGAGTTGTGTCAGGTCTGATTCATTGGGAATGAATTGGAGTGTTACGATATGTTCTGGTGCTGAGAGTTAAGTGTGTGAACACGATTTGGTAAAGGTAGCGGTGAGAGGCCATGTAGGAGTACATGGTGGGTTGTCTCACTGGAGCCGTCCTTAAGCACTGAGTTCTATGTATGTTGTCCAATGACTCAATACTACCACACATTGGGATCCTTAATTGACTCTCTCGACTTATTAACCAACTTGATCTCTGTCCAGGAGTCGCAACTAGTTTCTGGTGTTTGTAGGTAGTGTTAGTAGTCTACCAAGTGGCACCCGGCCAGGTGGGCTTGGGACAGACTAGGCACAAGTGGCACGGTGTACCAAGCGCAGATCCATCCGGCGAGGTGGGCTTGGGAACCCTTCACACATCGTTTGGGGCCGTGAGTGAAACCCCGGCCGGATCTCCTTGCGGATGGAACCCGAATAGGCGATAAACCTGGATTAGAGTCTTGTGTGGTTAGTCAGGTCGTGGCCGACACCCTCGCCAGGCTTCCGCTTGAAGGTTGCCGAGATACATGACGTGTACATGGCGGTAAGTGGCGAGAGCGTGTGTGAAGAAGTACACCCCTGCAGGGTTAACATGATCTATTCGAATAGCCGGGTCCGCGGTTATGGACTTCTTGGATCCTTACATGGTACATAGACAACTTGAAGTGGATACCCTAAAATGCTCAAGACAAGTGTGAGTGCTATGGATGGCCTTCTCGTAGGGAGACGGGGATGAATCCATAGTAGTGTATTGTGTGGTGATTAGTGGACTCGTGTACGTTGTCTCACCTCAAGATTTTCTGGTAGTCGTAGAACAGGATAGCCACAGAGTCAAAGCTGGCTTGCTGCAACTAAACCCCACATTACCCTCTTGATGCAAATGCATGTATGATAGGATCTGATGTAAGTCTTGCTGAGTACCTTTGTACTCATGTTGCTTTATTTATGTTTTTGCAGCGGAGACTTCGGTCTTACTAGTGTTCTCATGGACTTTGACTAGTAGCTAGTACCTCAGCTACGATCTTGATCCGACGTGGTAGATAGTCAGGCTTTCAGCCTTTTTCATTTATAGATGTCTGTACTCAGACATGTAATGCTTCCGTTTGTTGCTTGATTGCTCTGACTGTTCGGTCATGTGACCCCTGTTTGTAATAATGCTATGATGGCTCTTCTGAGCCTTTATCTATATGAGTTGTTGAGTTATGCTGTGATGCCATGTTGTACAACACATACTTGCATGTTATGCGTACGTGTAATGTGTATTGCTATGTGTGGGATCTGACTATCTAGTTGTTTATCATTAGTAGTCTCTCTTACCGGGAAATGTCTCCTAGTGCTTCCACTGAGCCCTGGTAGCTTGCTACTGCTCCGGAACACTTAGGCTGGCCGGCATGTGTCCTTCTTCGTTCCTGTGTCTGTCCCTTTGGGGAAATGTCACGCGATGAATACCGGAGTCCTGTTAGCCCGCTACAGCCCGGTTCACCGGAGTCCTGTTAGCCCAGTGCTACAGCCTGGATTCACTCGCTGATGACCGACACGTTCGATGCTGGGTCATGGATGCCTGTCCCTGTAAGTTAGTGCCACTTTGGGTTTACGACTAGCCATGTCAGCCCGGGCTCCTTATCATATGGATGCTAGCGACACTGTCATATCCGTGTGCCAAAAGGCGCAAACGGTCCCGGGCAAAGGTAAGGCGACACCCGTGGGGATACCGTGCGTGAGGCCGCAAAGTGATATAAGGTGCTACATGCTAGATCGATGTGGCATTGAGTAGGGGTCCTGACAGTTGACCCACATGTCCGTGCTGACGAGGCAGCTTAAACCAACACATTTTGTTTGACCGTTGACAGGAGGGACCCACATCTGACCTTCTATCATGTTATTCCCCCTCAAATCATTATTTTTCCTGAATATTACTTCAAACAGTATTGATGCGTGTTCGTCAGTGGCGCCGATGATGAGCGAGTTGGCTGCCGCTCCGCCGGACAGGCCGGACGCCAGGCTGGCCTCCGCACGGGTTGGCAGGCTGGCCCGAGCGTGACTCACGAGCGAGCAAGACTCCGCGCTGGCCTTCGCTCGAGCCAGATGGCTGGCCTTAGCGCGGCGCACGCGAGCAAGCCACCGCGCTGCCGTGCCAATCTAGCTAGCAAACCTTGCAGACAAGCAGCTAGACAGAGCTATCTTGGCTAGCTAGTGGCCGCAAGCGCCAGACGGAGCTGGCATCTGGGCTGCCGCAAGATGGGCTCCGCACCGCCGGTGGTTTTGACCTCGCCTTCTGCCGGCGGCGGTAGCTGTGTCCCATGGTCGAGGATGACTAGGTGGACGGGCCGGAGGTAGGAGGTCACTCGGGGATTTTTGTGCAGACTGACATGTAGGTCCCACAAGTCATAACGCCCGGTCGAATAGAAGGCGTTGACCTAATGGGCGACATGGGTCCTGTCAGAGGTTAGAGTTAGATTCTAACCCTAAACTAACTCTAACCAAAGTGGTGTTTGGATGGCAGGGTTAGATTGAAAACAAATGTATCCAAATAGGGCCATGGGTTGAAACGTGCCTATAACGACACTTTGTAGAGTAGTCTAGTCGTTTCTTGGTAGGGTTGGTTGGTAAGAGCATGTACAATGGTTGATAAGATAGTCTTCTCTTAAGTCTGCCACGTATGCAAGTGGTAGTAGTTTCTTGGCATTATTAGTGGTTTCTTGCATTATTAGGGGTTTCTTGTAAGGAACAATGTACTACTAGCGACAAAAGGCGATTCTAGGTTACTCCAACGAGTACTATTAGTGGTCGCGGTAGTGTATACCTCATTTTGTGGGTTCGATCCCGTCTAACGCATGTAAGGAACAATGTAACACATGGCGGGTAGTTTGAGTTTTGAAGTCAAACGGACGTGCGGCACCACAATCTGGGTGCACTGGATAGCCTATCCACGTGAATGGTTTTTCCTTCCTAGCATCCCGTGGCTCGCGTGCTCGCCCTAGCCGCACCTCGCTTGCAGCTTCCTCATCAGCTAGTAGAATATTTAAACTAGCGCCTCCCAATTAAGCCCGAGGAGCCGGAAAAGCCTGGCGGGGCATTGGGAACTATGCAATATGCCTCTGTATGTAAAGTGCTCTACTACTACTCTGTAGCTTGTGGAGTTGCACGCATGGACTACACTCCATTATCGGCTCTACTATAAATAAAATTCCTCTTGATGTGTTGTTTTGAAACGGAGGTAAAAGCTTTGCTTCATCTCATTCATAAAGAAGGAACTACTAACAAAGTTCGACGAGATCCATTACACCTCCACAAATGGAAGCGAAAAGCCTAATCTCGCTGTATCAAATAACTCAAATGTTCTGCCCCTGTAGTAACCGTCGCTGATAAACAGGCTGCTAGTGTGTGCGTGAGAGGAGCAGCTGAGTAGGCCAGCTACGTGAGAGGAGCGGCTGAATAGAGCACCGAGAGTACCCACTAGGCCACTACGCAGGTGTACTTTCCTTGCATTGATAGTATAGCTATGGTTCTAGAGAACAGTAGTACCCTCCACTTCCAACTGTAGCTCCTTGGCCCTGAGATTCAAGAGTTCAAAACTGGTGCACTATACGAGATTAGACTAGAAGTACAGTACACCGCACTACTAGTTGAGAAAAGTAGTACTAGTACTGCTACAGTACGAGTACATACTCCTCCATCACATAATGTAAGACGTTTTTTGACACTAGTTGGCGTGTACAAAAGATAGCAAAACATACCCAAAATTTCTTAATCCACGGCAAAAACTACTACCTAGTGCCAAAAATTTCTTACTAGTGCTATTATTTACAGTATAATGCAATCCCATAACGTCCCATAATGCTAGTACTAGCACTAGTAAATAATAGCCTCACCCCTTCGCTAAGGAACGATCTACAGTTGGAAGGGACGAGGCCCTGCGGTTACTACGCTCTTATCTCCTCCTCGCCAGTTCCCCTCCCCCCGAAGAGAAGGCAGTTCGTCGCTGCTCCCATGGATTCGCCAGGCGGTTCTCCTCCTCATCGGGGCTGGGAGACCTTGGACAACGATCCTCTGGGAGAAATCGCACGCCGCTCCGACGTCCTCACCGCCGCAAGACTCGGTGCTTGCTGCACCAACTTTGTCAAGATGGTGCTTAAACAGGCTTGGGAAAAGGCCATGCTTGTTGGTATTCCATGCGTCCTCGAGGAGAAGGTTCTTCTATGGGACAATCCTTCGAACAGTCCACCGCTCCCTGGCCATGGTTGCATGTTGACTCCGCTAGAGTTGTCGACGTTGAGAGGTAGTCGGATTTTGTCCGATGAACATGTCAGTAATGGAGTTTGATCATGTAATTCCATTTCCATCCCGTAATTTCTCTGCTGCCCACCGTCTTATATATAGGTCTGGGTCGGTGCCAACGAAGATTGGCTTGCATACCTCCGGCCGGATACCACCATCATTTTGCACAACATCCACAGCAATGCGGCCGTTCCGGTAGACCCCTTCTCCACCATTGGGATCAGCCTTCCGGACTGGCTGGGCTTGAATACGTATGATGATGCCTACATGAGATTGAAGAAGATAGCAATTGCGGACCCGCCGACAAAGCGACGCGGCTATGACGATTACTATCTCATCATGGTGTTCGACATAAGGATTGTCATCAACGCAAGAGGCAGTAACGACAGAGTCTAGCACATGTTGGTGGCGGCAGATTTGTACCCCTACACGTTCGAAGATGTCGTGCGCCATCTAGGCCGCATCTTCGCGGTGACAAGCCAGGGGACTTGTTTCATCTGGTTGCCATCCTACGGTACGGGAGATTACAAACGGAATGCACAAACCATCATTTGCATCCCTAACGGTACTCCACTATTTTGCAGGGACCAGTCATCCCCCGATCAAAATAAGATCGCCGATCCTGGATGTGCATTTGCATCCGCGATTCGGTCTAACTTGGAACCTTGTAGCTGACTTTGGCATATTGGGATCAACTATCTTAGCGGTCGTTACCCAGGGTACCACTAATGTGCAACATGGTCACACAATCTACCACGATCGGACCTTCACCATCTACCTAGGTATTCCATTTTTTAACCCTCTCGCCTTCTTTTTCATTGTTGTACTAGTACCTACTAGTACTAGTAGGAGTAGACGTGTATAGCTAGCTAGGCCCTTGAAGACTTGAACCCACTAGGTGCCACCATTTTTGTTTTTCCATGTCTTACTATCTCATCCATGTAGCCAAGAGTGGCTGTATATAATAAGCCGGTTATTTTACTTCCTCTATACCGGAGTAGTACTATTTGCTCCACAGTATTACTGACCGCCATATTTGAGCACAACATTATTATGCATGGACCTTGACTATGTACGTCACCATGTGTCCAGATCTAAGATGCCGCATGTACCAGATGAACGGCGCCGAGTTCGACCCCCATGATTCTACGTGGGTGCCGAGGAACACTCTTGGAGAGTACTTGCTTTTCATTGGGGATAGCTACCCCATTGTGAAGCGGATGCCACCTTCCGTGCATGACACAGAAGGCCCGCCGTTCATGAAGCATGGTTGTGTCTTCAGTGCACACCGCCGGATGAACGACATGCTGGGACACGCTATCCCTGATTTATGCCGCTTCAGCTTGGATGAGTCTCCATCGTGTGGAACCAGACTAGAAAGCCGCGACAATGATTCCTGTTGTCCACCGCTATGGATCGTGCCATCCATGAAGAACACCTGGGACTGGAACCTAGAGGAGGACATGTAGCCCATCTATAACGTGCAAGTGGAGTATGGTAAATTGTGAACGGTAGCGCTATGAATATATGTAGACTAGTCGTGCATAAATTTATCACATGCATTAGAGCTGAACTTGTGTGGCATACTGGCATTTGTCCTTTAAAATTTATCACTAGTAAATGTGTTATGTGTACGTGCAACTTTTATGGTTGTTGCACGGGCTCCAACATGCTCTTTGAGAAAAAAAGGTGGCACAGCTTTGGATATACGTGACATGGCGGCATCATTCAGTAGCATCGTTCGCCATAGTTGTAGTACACTCCTACTAGGACGACAACTCCTATAAAACCTTGTGCTTGGCTCTTTGCCTCTTCGGGAGGTTCAACAGTTCGTACTCGTGTGAACCTTGCACTTGGCTCTTCGCCTCTTCGGAAAGTCCAACAATGATGATACTACAGTACAATATGCTTCTGGCAATCTGACACCAATTGAACTGTTGCACGTCCACCACAAGAGCGAGGGAGAGGGAGAGGGCGTTGTAGTCAAAACCCCCTCCTCATCCTATGAACCACCGTGCGCATGGGCGAGGGAGAGGCGTAGTAAGCAAGCTTCTCCTCGTTCGGCGAGTTGATGGGACACATCAAAGCAGTACTAGTACTAGTCCATACCGTGTCCTTTCCGGTTAATATGGCTTAATTTCGAATGAGAAAAATACATTGGCGGTCAACGTATGTAACAATGCGCTCTTTACGGTCACCATATATAGTTTTGCGGTGATTATACAATCACTAGCTCATCGTAGAGCACCGTATTGCACCCTACTGACCGGGCACATAGTCTACGTGGCACTTTGTTGACTAGTTAAATTGTCACCTCGTTTCTGGGTCCCACCTGTCAGTTGGCAGAGCAAAGAAATCAGTTAAACAAAACATTACGCAGGCGCGACATGAGTCCAACCCTTGCGCGCGAACCACCCTGGCTGTGTATGTGAGTGCATGCACGTGTACTCCCTCGTTCTTCCAACAAAGAGTGTACATCGGCTAAAAAACAAAGAGTGTAGTACATCTACACTTTCAATGCATTTAGCCTTTAATCTAAATCGATATTGATTGACTAATGCACCAACTTGTGCTCTAGGTCTAGGATACATGTCTATCCTTAATTACAGCATGCAACGACCTTCATTTAATCTTCTTCTCTCAATGGTCGCATGCACACATAAGTATGCTACTTTTGGGCGTTAATTATGCCCTGCTCAATGTGTAAATCTCTAAATGTACAATATTTCACGGACATAGGGAGTAGGTTGAGCACTTGAGCGTGAGCGTATGTGTTGCGTCGTGTGCTATGTGCCGCATGGGTGCGTGAGTGTTGCGTGCGTCCATGTGTACGTGAGAGTGTTGCATGTTGCATGCATGCATGCATGGGGCTTACTCCCTCCCATTGACATGTTCATATTTCAAACTTCCTCTGTTCCCTCCATATGGTGATGCTCCCTCTGTTCCCAAATACGGAGTATTTGTCTTTCTAGAGATTTCAACAAGTGACTATGTACGGAGAAAAATGAGTGAAGTGAGCGTAGAGGCATAGGGATACTGTAGAAAGTAAGTCTTCGTGATCCATTATTCCCCATCTCGGTCAAAGAGAACTATTCAACTAGTCTTCACAGTGAAGTGACAATACACGCTGTAGTAGATGGGACACTTAATTAATAAGCTGAACCAGCGTGTTGGTGTTACTAAATTAGCCTTACCCAGTATTGCCATCATGTTTGCCAGTAGAGCCCGCTTCCACAAATACGCCTACGCACCTATGTCCTCCATTAACTGACCTATGGGCCCTCTTGTGGTAGACCCACATGTCATCGGTGTAACTATTTACACTCCGAAGGACGGTATATCCTGGTAGTAGTACTAGTAGAATTGAGATTTAATGCACTTTCTTCCCCGCCTTCCACTCTTCTTCCTCCTCTCTTCCCCATCGTCAGCCGCACACCATTTACCCCCCTCACTGCTCGCCCGCCCACGCCATCTTCCTTGGTAGCTCACGCGTACCATATCCCCCCGCTCACTGCTCGGCCACACGAGGAGAAGCTTCTTCGCTCGCCCGCCTGAATCCACTTCCCCGCTGGCTCGCAGGCACCGAAAACCCCAATGTCGGAACCGGCTGACACATAGAGCCACGATTGGAATTCCCTCCCCGATGTTCTCTTGGAGCAGATCTATAATTGTATGGACCTAGTCAGCACCATTCGTCTGGCCGCATGCTTGGTGTCTTTGTACCATCTACTCATCTGCAACCGGCCGGCTCTTTTCAAGACACCCTGCTTGCTGATGCCTGATCCTCACAGGTGGCCCAGACACCGAGTTGACAATCCTACGAAGGTTGTCGTGGTGCCCCTCGACATGCTACCACTACCCATCCACCTGTCCTTCATGCGCGGCCACTACTGGGCGGGCATGAAGGCCAACTGGATCATCCTCATCCACCAATCCGGTAGTCCGTGGTGTCTCGTGGATATCTACACCCGGCGAGAGGTCACCCTTCCATCGTTGGATACCGCCGCCATCAAGCCTTGTGGCCCGCCGGACACTCCTGCCTACTATGCACGAGACGCGTCAAGCTTTTGGCTCGACCTCTGTTTGCTGAAAGTTGTAATCTGCGAAGTGCCCACACCATCAGAAGACTACATGGATTACAAGCTCATTGCCTTGTTCGACATGGGATTAGTCTATCTGGAATCCGGTCCCCATACATGGTTATGGATCATCATCAATACTGTTGAGGCAACATTTCTGTCTGATGCTATAGTGCATGATGGCGTCGTTTACGCGATCGACGCACAGATTGGCTGCCTATACTGGTGGATTCTATCGTCATGTAATTGTTCTATCTCATCTCATCTTTACCTTATGAATACGGCTGCATGTTCATTGTTACAAATTTAGAATAGATAGTATGTTTATAACCACATCATTGCTATATGTTCCTCTCATTTCCTAGATTTTTATGACCACACATGTTATTGTTAGAGTTGATATGAGAACAATTGGCATCTAATGATTGTTAGAATAGATATTATGAGCATAACATCATGATTGCTATATGTTACTCTCATTTCCAAGATTTTTATAACAATGCATGTTATTGCTTAGAATTGATATGAGAACAGTAGTAGTAAGTGTTATGGTAGAGTATGAGTAGGCTCTGTCATAGCTGTTTTCCTCTCATTGTTACATGATGTTTGAACCATGACATATTGCAAGAATATGTAAGCCATTGGCTTATTTTTTTTAACTTGGGGTATGATTATGACCATGGCATTGCAATTCTCTGTCTATGATATGTGTCACTGTTATAATAATCTTAATTCCACACATATTATGAACATGATTGTTTATTTTTGTCCATTTGGTTTCCAATTTGAATTGTTGCAGTAGGAGCAAATGCGCTGGCCTTCATGATTTCAGGACCTGGAATCATACCAGCCGATGGGTGGTGGTTTATCGCTCGTTCAGCTGACGGTGGTCATTTGATGCTCATTCGCACATACCAAATTGACCAAACTATCGTGGAATTAACACGTTAGATGTCCTAATGTAAGGACTTAGTCGCGAGGCCAAGGCATCTACGTGGTAGCTTGAGAGGGGTTGATTGGGACGAGAGACGCAGGGCAGATCAACACACAAGACAAGGGTTTAGACAGCTTCGGGCCCCGGGAAACATCATCCGGTAAAAACCCTACATGTTGTTTGAGGATAGATCTCATTATGATCATGAGGGAGTCGCCGGTAAGCCGGCTCTTTGTGTCTAGCCCTAGAGATTGTTCTTCTCTCTCCTTTGAGGAGCCCTGCCCCTCCTTATATAAGTTAGAGGGGCGGGTTACATGTGGAGTCCTAGTAGGAATAGCCTATCTTGTACTACAAGCCGGATACCAGTCCGGGTCTTGATTCCTTGTAAGGGAGATACTCCTTACGCCTTTCCTCTTAAGCCGGCCTATCATAACGTAAGCCGGCCTTCTGGGCCTTGAGCCTCCTGGGCTCCCGAGTCTTGTCGCTCCTCTGATCCTCTTACCAGGTACCCATAAGTCGCCAGGATCGGGCGGGTCACTCAGTGTGTCGTCCAGTCAGGGCGGGTCATTAGTGAGTCGCCAAGTCCGGCCGGGTTATACCTTGCGGCCAGGTTACACCGCGGGGTATATCCCCAACATTAGCCCCCAAGTTTAGCTTGGATTTATCCATGGTAAACTTATGCTGCAAAATAAACACAAGAACAAATTTGACAGGTTGTGCTCCGGGTTAAGAATTCTTGTAAACCGGCACCTGAACATCCTTAAATCCTTATCATTTCCTTCATCTAGAAAATCCGGGTCAATAGACCAGCTTCACAATCAATTTGCTTGTAGAAGAAATATTGTAAACAAATAATCCATCTGAGTCGGCTTCCAAAGCACCAGCTTAAAATTATAGGCCTTGAAATACTCATCTGATTTCAACCGGCTTAAAGGTATAGATCTTGCCGAGTTATAATTTCCAAAATCTCCGGGTTATAAAAACTGATAATTCCTGGTCATGATTGTTTCCAACGCCGGCTCATGATTGTTGCCAATGCCGGTTCATGATTATTGATGATGCCGGGTTATGATTGTTGCAGACACCGGGTCATAATGATTGGTGATGTTGGGTCAATCTGGTTTGCTCAAAACTGAAAATTGGAAGATATTTCTCCCTTATATCCATATTACCTGTAGCCCCCAAGTGCCGGGTTGTCATGCTTGCAACAACCTGGGACTTGTAATTGCCTTATGCTCATAAATCTTCAACCAGTGTAGCCCCCAAGGGCCGGGTCATTATGCAATAATGAGCAGGGATTTTGTAAATATTATCATGTAAACTTGAACAGCAATATGTAGCCCCCAAGGGCCAGCTTAGTAAGATAATACTAAGCTGGGACTTTATAGATACTTCATTGATAATAACATCATATGATGTAATCTCCACCACGGGGCTTGAACCCACGTCCACAAGGTTAAGAGCTTTGTGCTTTACCAACTGAGCAATGGATCCTTCAATATAATGGATTTAAAACTTATGTACCTTGAACTGTTGACAGGAGCAATTGGAAGCCCCCAAGGGCCGGCTCATTACGATGTGATGAGTCGGGTCTTCAATAAGGTGAGCAAACAATGACTTTGCATTAGCCCCCAAGTGTCATGGTGCATGCTTGCAGCGACATGAGACTAGCATATTTGATATAACCTCAATTTGAATAATGTAGCCCCCAAGTGCCGGGTCGTAAGCCTGCAGCGACTCGGGACTATTCCTTCCATTGTAGAATAAATCATATCCTTTGATAAAATAATAGCCATTGCGCTAAAGCGACTTTGAAAACCTCAATAATACTGGTCATTGATAATCACAATAGAAATCCAGCCATGTTGGCTATTCAAGATTTAAATAATATAACCCGGTATGAAAACCTCAATCATTCAATATCATCATGAAAATCCAGCCAGTTTTGGCTATTAAAAATTTGAATACCTCATCGGTTGATAAGTAAACCCGGAGTTTAACTACCCGGCGGCTCTTGGCCAACGACGATTTAATTCGCCTTCATTGTAAGCCGATTTTTTTATAACCCGGCGGCTTATAGCCTTTGAGAAAAATCTAGAACGGATAATTATTTTGAAGCATCAAGTTTGGTAATGAGTTTGAACTTTAATCATTTATATGTCATATTCCTACAAATCCTGCAAAGAGTTTAAACAACATATACCCTGGCGACTTAACATCAAAAGCCAGGGCGGATAACCACCCAAATGTAGTCTTATCCTGCACACAAGCAGATCACAAGATCCCTATGATCCTTTGAATAATACCGCCGGCTTATGTGACCCAGACAGTGAAGTTGATAACTCAACTCTGTAAGATTTGGCCCATATGATATTTGTAACAACTCAAATACTTGCGATTGTATAAAAACAGATAAAAAAATTGAGGCTTCGGATTCGAATACGATCAGTAAACCGTTCCAAGGGGGTTAAGCTAAGATTCAAATACGGTCATATAGCCCCCAGTGGCGTTGGAGTTGTCGATCAAAGTGGGTATCGACAGCTATGTTCTCTTTGGTTCGAATATGACCTATGTTTGAACAGGAAAACCCCCAAATGACCACTGTGATATTGAATTCGTACTGCCAGTTTACATGACCTGTGTAATAAGGGTGATAATCCAATCCTTAGAAGCCAATGCTTCCATATAAATGATGGTTGTCATAAGCTGGCGACTTATAGTCAAAAGTCAAGCCAGGTTAATCATAAAACACTTATATACATGTGAGATATAATCCCCAAAAGGTCTCAAGTTAAGTAATTGTGCCTGCAATAAACTTTACCAGAGATAGAATAAAACTTTTTGAGGCTTCTGATTCGGATACGATCAGTAAACCGTTCCAAAGGGGTTAAGCTAAGATTCGAATATGATCATATACCCCCAGTGGCTTGGCGATGCCGATCAAGTGGGTATCGACAGCTATGTTCTCTTTGGTTCGAATACGACCTATGTTTGAACAGGAAGCCCCCAAGTGACCATAAGAGTTGTTTAATGATGCTGAATCGAATACGATCCACGTCGATTCCCAAAGGGGTTGAGCTATGATTCGGATACAATCAAGAAGCCCCCAAGTAGGTTCAGCAGTTTGCTAATCAAAAGGGTATCAACAGCTATGTTCTCTTTGGTTCGAATATGACCTATGTTTGAACAGGAAGCCCCAAGTGACCGTAATAAATTTTGGAATTGCACCGATCAAGATGGTACTGATAGCTATGCCCGATGAGCAGGAATCCCCCAAGTGACCATAATAAGATAAGCCGTAAAGCAGGATACCCATGTTTTGAATCAGAATTTCTTAAACCGGATATTGAGATCCTCAAAGCTTTGTAAGGGACAAATTTACCTTGATCCGGATGTTGAACCGGTTTTGAAAACTTCAAAGCTTTGCGGGACAAAGATGTCTCTTGAACCGGATTTTAAACCGGAATTTTCATCAGTATGGTAGTGTCCTCCGGAACCGGGTTATCATCCCCTCCCATGACCCGGAGTTCCCGAGTCATGTCACTGTAGCCCCCGAGTTTTAAGACTACTCGAGGAGTTGGCTTGAGACTCTCCATATTTGACCGTGATATAAACCGGTATGAGTCATTCAACATCTCAGTGACATAATTTGTCCTGCACTAGGGAACTTGCAAGCCAGAGTAATTGCTCTTTTAAAGAAAGCAATATATAATATGAAATATACTGGATGGATTTCACCTGATGTGTGGAGCCGGAATTAATCCGTCACAAAGTTGATGATCACTGCGGTAAGGTTGAAATCAATGACGGGTGAGTCGGCCACGGGAGCGGACAGATGAGTCAGCCGCGGTGTTGTAAACCGGTGCGGACGAGCAAGTAAACCGCAGGAGCACTAAGCCACTCGGATGCCGAGTCGGCCACAGGGGTAGACGGGTAAGTCGCCCATCACGTTGTAAGCCGGCACAGACGTGTGAATCGGCTGGCGCGTTGATGTAGAACAGACCGCAGGGGCGGTGGCTTGCACCCACCTGTTGAATAGTAAGCGGTCGCCGATGCCGTTGCATGATTATGCTACCGCACACTCCATGAATATGGCATTACACGATCTTTATGATGAATCATTGTCCTGCACATAAAGGTGTACATACCAAAGTGATTGTTTTTTGACAAAAAACAATATGCGCTAATAAAATAATCTTAGATGGATATCACCTGATATGTTAAGCTGGAAATAATCCGCCATGGAGTTGATGACATCTTATGGTGAAACTGAAATCACTCACGGGTGAACCGGCCAGGCGCAGAGAAAAGAGTCGCCCGCAGTTTTTATAAGCTGGTGTGTCCGGGGAAGGTCGGCACCGGCGTTGTAAGCCAGCGCGGACAAAAGAGTCGGCCGCAGCGGTGGAAACGGCAAGGACGCGAGTGAGTCGGCCACGGGTGCGGACGAAGAGTCTGTTGCGTGTGTTGATGTAGCCAGGGCGGCGACTTGCTGACGCATCTGTCCAGAACACGGCACGAACATGCTGATACAACCAACGACCACCGCCCTCCTTTCCCTTCTTGTTTTATTTAATCCAACTTCACATCTGTCTCGCGAACAGCTGTCCTCCCGTCTCTTCCTCCTCCATCTGTCTGTTGGTCTTACGAATGCAGCAATGGGCGCGGCGAGCGACCGGCGAAGCAGCAGCAGCAAACTAGCAAAAAACAGAGAAAGAGCAAAACACGGCGGTTTGCAGCACGCCAGGCCGGTCTGGATACAAGGCGCAGGTGGTTTGAAAGCGAACAAGAAGCAAGGGGCGGAACCCACGGGAGTGGCGGCTTAACACGAGGCCGATGAAAAAAGGGGCAGGTTGAAACCAACAACGGCTCCCCGCATCTCGTGTAGAAGCCGGGCGAGGGTGAGGCCCCAAAGGCAGCTCGCACCATAGGCGCAGAGAAAAGTGACACCAGCTGCAAGGGGAAGCGGCGACCGGCCAGGCGCAGCCGCTCCCACGGGGAAAAGCGATGCCAGCTTCGAGGAGAGTCGGCGACCGATCAGGCACAGTTGCGGCCACGGTGGCAGGCTGGAGTGGCGTCGACACGGTGGGACTGCGACCAAGTAGTAGTCGGAAGCAGGTCCAGTGGCGGCGGCTTGAAGACGAAGACAGAAGGAGGCGTAGATTAAGTCCTTGGCCTTATCTACTTCCATCGTAGTTTTTTTTGAACCCCGCATAATCCAAAACGAGGGTTGTTACTCTTGTCCTTCTCGTCGCCATCACGATCAGCTTCAGCATTGATTGCTTTTGCTCATGTCAGCGACCCTAGATGCGATTTACTCCACGAATAAATTTCCTTTAAAAAACGAGGATCTGCCTTGAAGTGATTTTGTGCTGAGCACGAGGTATTCCGGCGGAAAAACTTATGTCCGTCTCGGCAACCCAGTAAAAATTGATCCGGTTTCGATGAATCGTCTAATCATAGTGACGTGCCTCCTGCAACCCTAATTTCCCTTCAACTCAAATCTTGGACGTCCCGATCCAAAATAAATCCTATGTGATTGTCTCATGCCGTTCTTCATCATCCGGCCAAACGCGAGTTTCTCGATCCCTGAAGAGCTCCCTCCAAGAACTCAACACCACTGTGCGCAGGCCCCACGGTGGGCGCCAACTGTCGTGGAATTAACACGTCAGATGTCCTAATGTAAGGACTTAGTCGTGAGGCCAACACATCTACGTGGTAGCTTGAGAGGGGTTGAGTGGGACGAGAGACGCAGGGCGGATCAATACAGAAGACAAGGGTTTAGACAGCTTCGGGCCCCAGGAAACATCATCCGGTAAAAACCCTACATGCTGTTTGAGGCTAGATCTCATTATGATCATGAGAGAGTCGCGGGTAAGCCACCTCTTTGTGTCTAGCCATAGAGATTGTTCTTCTCTCTCCTTTGAGGAGCCCTGCCCCTCCTTATATAAGTTAGAGGGGCGGGTTACATGTGGAGTCCTAGTAGGAATAGCCTATCTTGTACTACAAGCCGGATACCAGTCTGGGTCTTGATTCCTTGTAAGGGAGATACTCCTTACGCCTTTCCTGTTAAGCCGGCCTATCATAACGTAAGCCGGCCTTCTGGGCCTTGAGCCTCCTGGACCCCCGAGTCTTGTCGCTCCTCTGATCCGCTTGTCAGGTCACCCATAAGTCGCCAGGATCGGGCAGGTCACTCAGTGTGTCGTCCAGTCAGGGCGGGTCATTAGTGAGTCGCCAAGTCCGTCCGGGTTATACCTTGCGGCCGGGTTACACCGTGGGGTATATCCCCGACAAAATTGACCAAACCATTACATCAAATCACATGCAGTACAATGTGTGGGGCGTTTGTGACATTGATGGCTATGGCTGCTTCGTGTTCGAGAAAGATCCCAGCTCCATTGGGCCAGGTGTATTCAACTGGAGGCGGGTTTACAGCCTCGGCAACAACTCCATGTTCCTCGGGCTCAATTATCCATCCAACCAATCATCGATCATACCACCGGCGATGATTACCATGCTATGAAACTACCATTCGCCAAGGGGGGACTGTGTTTACACATCATACCATGGGTTTCATGAATCACCATATCCAGAGATTCGTCGGCACAGCTTGTTGCCAGATAATCTTCAGTGTGTGAAAGGCATCAAGCTTCCATGCGATGGATGGCTTTTGCAAACCCGACATGCGGCGATGTGGTTCATGCCAACAACAAATATGCACAACTTGATTCGTACTGATATCTAGACTGAGCCATGTATTCTGCTGCTGTAGCACGACCCTCTTTTGTTGGATATTATGTACTGTTGTTAATTTGAAGCACTCCTCTGATTTGAAGGATAGATACCTTCTTGGGATCAAGTGCATCCTAACTCACCTGCGTAGGATGTACTGATAATGATGATGGAGATGCTATGCAGAAGCCATATATATATATATATATATATATATATATATATATATATATATATATATATATATATATATATATATATACGTAACAGAATATTATTCTGTTACACTTTTGAACTGACGGTTTCAGGTGGTTATACTGATGTTTTCGAAGCAATTGAACTGATGCTTTTAGTTGTGTTTAACAGATCGTCTTCTTTAGTTCAAAAACTTTTTGTAATTTTTTTGTCGGAACGGGGCGTGTAATATATCGTTGGAAAGCTCTTAACAACCATATTTCAAGTATATTGAACATTTTTGCAAAATCATTATGGTTTAAGAGCAGTTTTGAAAAAAACCATTTTTTTCAAAACCGAAAATGTGAATCGTATTTTGTACTCAATTTTCAAACGGTTTGTCGGAATTGAGAAAATAAGATGGCGTTGGAAAGCTCGTGAAAATCCGCATCTTCCATATATGTATTGTTTTTTCTAATTCTATATGATTTAAAAGTAATTTGAAAAATGGTGAAATTCTGGACGAAACGTATTTTCGCGATTTTTTGCAAACGATTTGTCAGATTGACGCAAATAATACGGCGTTGGAAAGCTACGGAAAATGCAAAACTTTTTTGTATTGAAATGTTTTTCTAATTCCTTACGGTTTAAAAACAAATTCGAATACGGTCAAATTTGACTTTGAACGCGATTTTTTTAAAAGTTTGTTGAAATGGGGCAAATAATATACCGTTCGATAGTTATCGAAAATGCGAAACTTAGTCATGATGAACGTTTTCTCATATTTGCAGCCGTTGAAGAGTAATTTGGATTGTGGTGAGACCCATCATGGTGTTTTTCCTCCAATAAAACAGAGTACTCGTACTGATATATTTGTGTGTTTGTGCTGAGGTATTTTTCACAGTAGTTTTGAATGGTTCCAAAAAAAGTACTTGAAGGGATGTCTATATGATTTTGTGCTGAGCGTGTTTCCACATACTAGACTTTACTTTGTATTTATTTAAAAAGTTTTCAATACGGGAAGACGCATCCTGTTGTTTTCCCGTCTGATAAACAAAGTACTCGTACTGACATATGTGTGTGTTTGTACTGAGCTATTTTTCAGAATCCGGAATCTTCATTGGGTTGATCACTTGAACTTGTAGAAATGTAACTTTTAGGTTTAGTTTAAAATGTGCTTCGACTTGTCATCATCACCGAACTTGCATGGTTTATATACTTGAATTGGTTGAATTTTCTTCAGAATGTTTTTGTGTTTTTGGACAGTAACCATTAATGCAACAATCCATACCGAATTTGATATGCCCTTTGAACTGATTATAAAATACATACTGAACTGTTGGACATATGGTAACGCATGAAAATAATTACATAATCATCCACAGGTTGTACATGTTGCAAACAATTATCAAATGCTAAGCTACAGTCTGTACACTCCTTCTTT
This sequence comes from Triticum dicoccoides, assembly GCF_002162155.2. Taxonomy (NCBI): domain Eukaryota; kingdom Viridiplantae; phylum Streptophyta; class Magnoliopsida; order Poales; family Poaceae; genus Triticum; species Triticum dicoccoides. The sequence continues at coordinate 53,901,554 of NC_041387.1, forward strand.
TTTGAACTCAACATTTTTTTGACAACGATGTTCTGAACTTCTCTCATTTTACAACTTGTACTGAGGTACATACTAAGCAGGATTTTCATGGGGTTTCTTTTTTGCTTGAATTTTTACAATTTGAATTTCGGTCATTTTTTTTATTCCGAACGGACCATCGTTTTTAACTCGTACGGAGGTACCTACTACGCCCGAACTGGGGTGGCTGTCGCGTGTCTCGGCGAGGAAGAAGACGAAGCTCGGGAGCGCGGCTGGATTCGGCCGGCGGCTGGTCCGGCCAGCGGCTGGTCCGGCCGGTAGGATGCTGCGCAAGGCGGGGGGTGATAGGCGCAGGGCGGCAGGGCTCGGAGTGGCGGCGCACGGCGGAGGGGCTCGGGGTGGCGGCACGGGGTGGGGATGGCGGTGCGCGGCGGCGGAGGGAGGCTGGGACGG
>NC_041387.1:53902703-53905564 GCF_002162155.2 Triticum dicoccoides
ATATATAGACACACACACACACAGACGGTCTATTCTGCTAATATTAGCAGAATAACTATTCTGCACACCACTTTCGCACTGCACGCTGAACGCAAGTGCACGTCATTCTTTGAACCAAGTGTGCTGCAGTACTCACACGAGTGAACTTCTCGTCGAAAAAAACTGTACGCGTTATTTTTTCGGTACTGTTTTCGCTCTAATTTTTTAATCGTTTATCGGAATGAGGAGTCTAATATACCGTTGAAAAGCTATGGATTAGGCGCAACTTCGACATGTTGAACACTTTTCGAGATTCCACACGGTTTAAGAGCAGTTTCAAAATTGGCGCGTCCCATGACGAGTGGCAGCGAGCGTTTTTTCGCGATTTCTTCTAAACCGCTCGCCGGAATGAAGCAAACGATACGCCGTTGGATAGATATCGCCGAGGCGCATATTTTTCATATATAAATTTTTCTTTAATTCCTTACAGTTTAAGAGCAGTTTCAAATTTACTAAATCGCGGGATTCTGTTTTTCAAATTTTTTCAAATTTTCGGTACTGTTTTTGCTCCAGTTTTTTAGCCGTTTGTCGAAATGAGGCGTGTAATATATCGTTGAAAAGCTATGGACGAGGCGCAACTTTCATATGTTGCAATGTTTTTGAGATTCCTTACGGTTTTAAGTTAATATTGAAAATCATGTGGCGGACAACGAGTGACAGCTGCTGTTTTTCGCGAAATTTTCACAAACCGCTGCTCGGAAAGATTCAAACAATACGCCGTTGGAAAGGTATCGTCGGGGTGCAACTTTTTCATATAGAACACGCTCTCTAATTCCTTACGGATTAAGAGCAGTTTTAAAATTACTAAAATGCGGATACTCTGTTTTTTGAGACACCAAAATCGATGCGTGTACTGCATCAGACATAAGAATGCATTGCTTCAGATGGATAACCCCACTGCGTCGGACGAGCAAGTGCGCTTCACGATTTCTTTTATCGGACGTAAAATTTTTCAAGACAAGCGAGTGAATCACGCTTCACGTCGAACATAAGTGAACCGCAACAGTTTCGAGAAGTGAACCTCATTATTATTTTGTCGTTTACATGGCATCTTTTTTGCACTTCACAACGGTAGGTAGTGAACCGCGACACATAACGAAAGTGAACCGCATTACTTTTTTTTGCCTATTTTTTGCATTTTTACTCGTTGGGTCTAAGAGGACCGCAAGACTCCTGAAAATGAGCCGCAAGCACTCTCAACAGTGAACCACACTACTCTTTTTTTAGTTTTTTAAACTTCTTCAATGAACATAACATAAAGTTTTTGCAAATACATTTTTTTAAATTAAGTGTACTACAAAGTCCTTCGGAGCGAACATTTTTAAAGACCGGAGTGCACTGCATTTTTCTTTTTCTTTTTCTCTATAGAGTTTTGGTTTTCCCATAGTGCATTGCATATATATAATTTTTGGTTTAAAAATGAAATATGCACTGCGGGGACGAGGCGAGAGGACTGCATTCTTTGTTTGCACGCTACATATTACACACAAGCATCCATCCACATCCATATCCATTTTCTACTCTCATTTCCTATCGGCATCAACGTGCAAGGACTGCAAGAGAATTTTTTCTGCAAATCACATTGTGAATGGCCCCAAGGAGCAGCACCAGCCGGCGACAGGGCTGCAGTAAACCACACAGAGAAAGGAAGATGATGTGAGGAGGAAGGGCACCACGGTGGAAACGCCATGCTGCAGTTGGCTGCTCCACCACATAGTGCACTGCACGCGCAGAACTATACCAAAAATATCAGAGAAAAGAACTGCACAACCACGACCCCCATCACTGCTCGTGAAGAACTGCATCACGCGGGTACGTGAGCTCCATGGTCGCGAATGCTAAACCGCCCACGAGTATTGACGATCTGCAAGAGAGGAGACAAACAGCAGAAATTATATTTTCGTCAGCAGAGGCCGTGGATGAACCACACCGGGGGGCGCAGCACACTGCACGAGGGATCCAGGTGCACTGCACATCCAATATCCAGAAAAAAGGAAAAGGACTCCTGTGAACCACACCACACGGCGAGGTGCACTGCAACATGGGTCGCCGGCGAACCACACTGGCTGACGGAGAGCACCACCCACACGGTTGATTTAGAGATTGGGGGATAGTCAAAGTGAACCGCCCGCGTCGGCAAGCTGCACACACCGGCACCGAAAAACCAAAGAACTGCACACAATGCATCGGCGAGCTGCACGCAATGCGGCGGCGAGCTGCACACGCACGCAACACCTTTCCATACTGTGCCGTCAGCGTCGTCTGGCTGGGCTCGAGGGGAGGCGATCCCGATAGGAAGAGGTTCGCCACCAGGGTGGGCTGGGATCGAGGGGAGGAAACCCCGATAGGAAGAGGTTCACCACCAGGGAAGCAGGGAGAGTTCCGGGCGGATGCATCGCCATCGGGGTAGCTACACAGGGAGGCAGGGCAGAAGAGGGAGGTGGAACCGGATCCCCCGGATCCAGTGGTTGCTTGGCAGGGGCGTGGCCAGATTTGTTTGCCGTCCATGGGGCTGATGGCGGCGGGGCCATGGTGGAGAGAAGGAAGGCGGGGAGTGGGGATTGGCTAGGCCCAAGGGGTGGGCTACGACGGCCATTGATCTTGGCTAGGAGGAGGAGAGCTCTGGATGGGGAGGAGGATTCGCAAGAAGAGGCAGGCACGGATCAGGGTGTTGGGCAGTGTTGCAGCGCCATAGGAGAGGAATGCCGGGGTGGGGTTGGGCGGTGGCCGGGCGCGGGCGGCGTTTGGGAAGCAGGGGAGGTGGTCATGTGGCGGCGGCAGGGGAAAGCAGAGGAGGTGGTGGTGCAGCGACGACGCGGGGG
>NC_041387.1:53905728-53920729 GCF_002162155.2 Triticum dicoccoides
GCTTTGGGGGGAGGGGGAGAGAGAGATGATTTGGGTGGGTAACGAGGGGATAACACGGGCATTTTTACTGGATTAGTCTGTAGCTGTGGGTCGCTCGGCGGTGTTAGCAGAATAAGAGATTTGGTGTGCAGAATAAGACTCTTAAGGGTGTTATTAGAATAGACCCACCTATATATATATATATATATATATATATATATATATATATATATATACCAATTAGGCTTCAAGTGCGTACTTGTTAGTTAAACCTATGGTTAAAATGTGACACTAAATACGACTAGTAAGTAGTACAGTAGCAGTGCTAGTATATGTCGGTCAAATTATTCATCATGTCCACACATTGAATTGACGTGACAACACGCTGCGCGTGAGTTGACACAAGAATCCCGGTGGCATGTTCGGGTATTCTGGACTTCAGATTTGGAGTACCACTTATCTGTCGAAATCTTTCATCATTCACTTAAAACAGTCGACTGATCATACATTGAGTACCATATAACTGGAATTAACCGCTGCAAGTCGAAGAAGGATTGACCGGTGCTGCCGGCTGGCGTCAACTTTGATCCCACGGATCAGGAGTTGATCGAGCACCTTGAGGCCAAAGTGAGTGCTGACAGCGCGAGATCTCACCCTCTCATCTATTTGTTCATACCAACCATCGACAGTGAGCACGACATATGCTACACCCATCCTGAGAAACTTCCAAGTAAGACACCGATCGGCCGTCTACTTGCAGAAACATATACCTTTATTTATAGCTGTATTTTTCTTTTTAGACGTAGACCTAGTGAAGCAATTACAATTTGAAAGTTAATAAAAAGTGAAACAAGTGACAGCAACATGCCAAAGATGTTATGAAAATGCCAACTACATACACCAAAACCTATATTCGACAATACTGCAGGTATCACACTGAGTGGCCTAAGCAAGCATTTCTTCCAGCGCAATTCCAGGGCGTTCAAAAGGGGCACATGGACGCGTCGCAAGATACAGTCGAAGTACGGCATGCACGCGATGTGGCACAAGACCGGCAATACCTTGCCGGTGATGGTCAACGGCCGGCAGACGGGCATCAAAAAGGTTCTGGTGCTACACACCAAAAAGAACTTTGACCAGCAGACGACCAACTGGGTGATGCACCAGTACCACCTCGGGGACCTGGAGCAAGAGAAGGAGCGGGAGCTGGTCATCTGCAAGATTTTCTACCAGACGAACACTAGGGCCAGGAATAAAAAGATAATAAGTTAGTTTGGTATTGGTACTTGTACTACCTTGTTGTCCGCAAGTTGGTATTGTTGTTAATGATCTTTTGGTATGAACTTGCATTTGCTTCCAACCATCATGCTGAGGGTCGACGCGGATATAAAGCTGAATCATTTGTTTCGAAATGAATTTTCAGGCACTTGATTTTTATTTGATGGGTAGCATAAGCACCTGCCGTCCGAATTCCCAGTTCTCCAAATTTTTCGAAACAAGTGCATGCACTTATTATCATGATGAAAAAACAATATCCCTGCTGCATCCCAGTTATCAGTCTGTACTTGCAGAATTCTCTCGTTTATTGAGCACGTATATTGTTTTTTCAGGTCGAGCAAGTTTCAACTGGGTTGTAGACTGCCCAGGCTTGGTTTTGTTTTTAACAGGCCCAGCCCATGACGATGGCGGGGCACAAAGATCCAGCAGGTATCTACTGGCCTCTGACCCGCCAGCGTTAGTTATATTTTGTCTTACAACATCCGCAAGCAGTTTTTTTACTGAATCAAACACACAGACCAGTTCTATTTTCCTCTTGAAACGCATGTCCTACATCTGTTTTCTAATCTCTACATATAGTTTTACTAGTTCATATACACATATCATTATATCGAAAATACAAAAAATTCCCTTTTTATATTTACATCCTTATTTTTGTTGTTGTTTTCCCTCCCAGCGCTGATTTTTTTACCACTGGTTTTCCCTTAGACCAACTCAATTGTCCCACGTCTTATTTGCTAACAAAAACAAAATGATTTTTTGGCAAATCAATAAGTTCCTAAAAAATGTTTATCATTTTGGGATTATAATAGTTCGGACTCCACCGAAATATGCAAAATAAGGTTGAACTTTTTGACTGTGGTCCTGGGCAGAAAATGGGTTGTAATAAATTACTTAAGAATTAGCAAATGGGCTGCAAATTATTAAAAAATAGCAAATGGGCTCTATGTTGTCTACCACAGATTTGGAGGCTGACTTGTGGGCCTACTAAGTTCATGCGTACACAAGGTTTCTCAAAAAAGAAAGTTAGTCACCAATCGACTCTACCAGCGTCAGACCGTTAGATGTCAATCTAACGGCAATCATGATTATTCAGTCTCTGATCTTCCTGCCCCAGCCGCCCAAACCAGCGCCGTCGGAACCGCTTGCTCCCGCCTTCCATGGCCGGTTGTGCTATCGAGTAGGCCTCACGGCCCCATCATACTCGCATCCCTGGCCTGCCTATCCCTCTACTCACCCACACCTCCTGTTATTTTCCGGAGACGGCAGCTAAACCAGTCAACCCTCGTACTCTCCACCACGTGGGCAGCCACCGCCGTGTCTTCCCCGGCTCTGTGTCGTTCCCTTCGAAGGCCACGCCGTTGTCCAGTGCTCTGGTGCTCTCGGCGTGGTGTGCAACGTGGTCAACAAACGACATCCATCGGAAGTGGACTATACGTGGAGAGGCTGACAGCTGGGTCCACGGCTGCACACAAGGAAATGCCTCCTTATTAGCGCAAAATAATGATTCCTCCACATGACATCTGGGACCCGCCGGAAGGGCATTTGTATTTCGCGAAAAAGTTTCCTCCGCTGACAGGTCGGACCCACCAACTATATCTTCGCACGCAAGGAAGTGCCTTCTTATTGCGCACAAAAAATGAATACCCCCCTACCAGCTAGGACCCACCATAGTGGGAGGCTGACTTGTGGACCTACTAAGTTGATGAGGACGGAGGGCTTTGTCAACTTAGTCAATATATGAATGATTCTAGCTCCAGTGACCGTACGATGTCCATCCAACGGTCGTAGTGCTTTTTCAACCTCTGGTCTTCTTGCCCAAGCCGCCCAAAGCAGCACCGGCCGTGCCGCCTGCTCCTGCCTCCCGTGGCCGGCTGTGCTGCCGTGGAGGCCTCACCGCCCCCTACTACTCCCACCGCTGGCCAGGCCATCCCTCCACTCACCCACACCCCCTGTTATTCTGCGGTGATGGCAGCCTCAAACCGCAGCCGAACCAGTGAACCCTCGTACTCCTCTCCGCGTGGGAATCCACTGCCGCGTCTTCCCCGGCTCTGTGTCGTCCCCTTCCTAGGCCTCACCGTCGTCCACCACCATGGTGCTCTCGGTGCAGCATGTTCAATGTGGTCAACGACTGACTTCCATCGGAAGAGTACTGTACGTGGAGAGGCTGACAACTGGCTCCACGACAGCCGCAAGGAAGTGCCTCCTTATTACGCGCAAAATAATTATTCCTCCACCTAACAGCACAGACCCACCGGACGGGCCATCGTATTTCATAAAAAAAACATTTCCCCCTGACTGCTAGGACCCACCGGACGGGCCACCTTATTTCGCGAAAAAACGTTCGCCCCCCCCTGTCAGCTCGGACCCACCGGAAGTGCCTCGTTATTACGCACAAAAAATGAATACTACCCCTGCTAGCTTGGACCCACCTTGGTGGGAGGCTGACTTGTGGGCCTACTAAGTTTACGGGGACGGAGGGCTTAGTTAACTTAGTCAATATGAACGATTCTAGCTCCAGTGACCGTAAGATGTCCATCCAATGGCTGTAGTGCTTCTTCAACCTCTGGTCTTCTTGCTCCAGCCGCCCAAACCAGCGCTGGTCTTGCCGCATGCTCCCGCCTCCCGTGGCCGGCTGTGCTGCCGCGGAGGCCTCACTGCCCCTACTATTCCTACCGCCCCCTACTATTCCCACCGCTGGCCAGGCCCTGCGGCGATGGCAGCCTCACACCGCAGTCAAACAAGTGAACCCTCCTACTCCTCTCCGCGTGGGCTCCCACTGCCGCGTCTTCCCCGGCTCCGCGTCGTCCCCTTCCTAGGCCTCACCGTCGTCCACTGCCCTGGTGCTCTCGGCGCGGTGTGGTCAATGTGGTCAAGGAACGACTTCCATTAGACGTGGACTGTACGTGGAGAGGCTGAGAGCTGGGTCCACGGCCGCAGCAAGGAAGTGCCTCCTTATTACGCGGAAAATAATGATTCCTCCACCTGACAGCAGGGACCCATCGGACGGGCCACCGTATTTCGTGAAAAAAACGTTGCCCCCCTGACTGTTGGGACCCACCAACTACATCTTCGCACGCAAGGAAGTGCGTGACAGTCGGGACCCACCTGGTCGAAGCGTCCTGTCGACGTTCTGGGAACGGGGGTCCCCAGACTTGCCTGCCTGCGGCCTGCGGCGTGGCTCAAGGGGCGGCCCAGCACGGCCCATCTTCATCAGCACGAGCTCAAGACCCTCGCAAGGGGCCAAGCCTCGCGGGGTGGACGAGAGGGAGCTTCCTCAGGCACGGCCTCGTCAGGCTGGCTCACGAGGAGGCGGAGAGATCAAGGCGAGGTAACTCATGAGGTGCCCATGACGCAAGCCATGACGACCGAGGGCGCCAGGCGGGCGCCAGCCCGTGCAGTGTCCTCCTTTCCTCTTTGGTGCAAAGGGGGCAAGCGCAGGCGAGAGCTTCAAGCAAAGGCATCCGTTTCGGTGCAACAAGACCAAGACCGTCGCAACGGCAGGAAGGAAGTCATTGTGGAGCCCAAGCCGACGTCACCACCAGAGCCTTTGGCAGGCGAGGACCAACTTTAGTCAGGATAAGTGTACTAGATGTTCCCCTTCAAAATGGCCAATTGTTGGCGCCCTTCCCGCTCAATATTTGGGGAGAGGCCCAGGGCCTTTGCCTATAAATAGGACCAGCCACCCACAAGGTAGAGGCATCGAGATCATCATCTAGAAACCAGCAGAGAAAGAGCGACTGAACTCCTCCGAGCAGTTCATCGCACCAGCCAAGAACAGACCCTCGCGAGGCTGTTCTTCCTTGTATGGTTCATCATCATCCCAAGAGGCAATCCATCACACCACAAACTAGAGTAGGGTATTACACCACAATGGTGGCCCGAACTAGTATAAACCCTGTGTCTCTCGTGTTGTTCCTTTCATAGCTTAGATCCTAGAGAGGCGGTGAGGTGCAGGTAGGTAGAGGGCGAGATCTCCGCGCACACCCCAGTGTTCAAATCTAGAGGGTCTGCCGGAACCCGAAATCCGACATTTGGTGCGCCAGGTAGGGGTGTGTCGAAGCTTTCCCTTCCGCCGACCCGCTCTCCGCCGACACTGCGACTCGCCCTGCGATGAGCAGCGCGCCGCCCGCTCCGGTCGCTGGCGCTATCGCGGGGGCCAGGGGGCTCCGAGCCTTGGCCCCAGCCTTGCGACAAGCGCGGTGGTCGGACAAGTTCAAGCCGGCGGCACCGCCGCGTTACAACAGCACAACTGATCCGTTGGCCTTCCTGTTGGCGTACGAGGAGGCCATCCTCGAAGCAGGAGGCGACGACGGGGCCATGTCTGACTGGCTTCCCATGGCCCTCACCGACGCCCCGCGCATGTGGCTGCTCCACCTGCCGGTAGCTTCCGTGGCCCCTTGGGAAGAGCTGCGCAACCTCTTCCTCGCCCAGCACGCCGCGCCGGCGCCCCCGGTCATCGCGGGCCTCCTCGGCGGCTCATAGGCGCCACCTTTGGGCCGCCGCGTCAAGCCATGCGTCCGCCAGGTCGGCGCTGCCTCCACGCGGCAGGGGGCTCCCTCAGGTTGGTCGGCACCCAAGGCCGATCTGGCCTTCAGCTCAGAGGACCACCCCTCCAACTCAGCCTACTCGGGCGTGCTCCCGATGCTATGCACCCCCACCATTTGCCAGGTGGCCGTCACTAGGACTCTCATCGATGGCGGCGCGGGCCTCAGCGTGCTCTCGGTTGAAGCCTTCAGCCTCCTTCGCATACCACCGGAGCGGCTTCAGCCCAGCCGGCCCTTCTTGGGCGTCGGGGGCGGGTCATCCAGCTCCCTGGGGAAGATCCATCTCCCGGTAACCTTCGGCACCTACGACAACTTCCGCACGGAGCTAATCGACTTCGACATCGCCCCCATCGGCCTCCCATACAATGCCATCCTCGGCTACCCAGCGCTGGCCCGATTCATGGCCATGACTCACCCAGCGTACAACCTCATGAAAATGCCCAGGAGCAGCGGCGTCCTCACCGTGTCCGGAGACACCGGGGATGCATTGCAAGTGCTCAAGCTCGCCTTCAAGGCGGCGGCGGCGGCGCAGCCTGCCGACTCGGACGCCCCTGAGCCCAAGGGGGCTGCACCGGCCAAGAAGAAACAGTTGTTCACCCAGGACAAGGCAGAAACTAAGCAGATACTGGTCGACGAGGACGGATCCACTGACGCCACCTTCACCGTAGGCGCCAACCTCGAGCCCGAGCAAGAGGAGGCCCTGGTCAGGTTCCTGCGCGCGAACAAGAAGGTATTCGCATGGGAGCCAGATCAGCTGGCGGGGATCCCTAGAGGCGTAATTGAGCATCACCTCAACATGTGCCCCAATGTTCGCCCCGTGAAGCAGAAGGCAAGGCGGCAGTCCATGGAAAAGCAGGCTTTCATCGTCCAAGAGACCCGCAAGTTGGAAGCTGCAGGGGTCATTCGCGAGGTCCGATACCCGGATTGGTTGGCCAACCCAGTCATCGTGCCAAAGAAAGGGGGGAAGGAACGTATGTGTGTCGACTTCACCAATCTCAACAAAGCCTGCCCGCAAGATCCGTTTCCACTCCCCCACATCGATCAGATCGTCGATTCCACCGCCGAGTGCGACCTGTTATGCTTCTTGGATGCCTTCTCTGGGTATCACCAGATCAAGATGGCGGTAGAAGATGTGGAGAAAATGGCTTTCCTAACCCCATGTGGGGTGTACTGCTACACATGCATGTCGTTCGGGCTGCGCAACGCAGGGGCGACCTTTCAGCGGCTGATACACATCACCTTGGGCCCGCAGCTCGGGAAGAATGTTGAGGCTTACGTGGATGATATTGTGGTGAAGTCTCGCGAGGCCAAGACCATGATACAAGACCTAGAGGAAACCTTCGCAAGCCTCAATGCTGTGAGCCTACGGCTCAACCCAGAAAAGTGTGTGTTTGGGGTCCCCTCAGGCAAGCTCTTGGGCCTCCTCGTATCCCACCGAGGCATCGAAGCTAACCCAGAAAAGGTCAAGGCAGTCGAGGACATGAGCCCGCCAAAGACCCTCAGAGAAATGCAGAAGCTCACTAGACGCGTGACAGCACTAGGACGCTTCATCTCCAAGTTGGGGGAGCGAGCGCTGCCTTTCTTCCAGCTGATGAGGAAAAAGGGACCCTTTGAATGGACTGAAGAGGCTGACAAGGCGTTCCAAGATCTCAAGAGGTACCGAACCAGCCCTCCGGTAATGGTGGCCCCGTGCCCTTAGGAACCCCTGGTGCTCTACCTCGCAGCCACTCCCTACTCCACCAGCGCAACCCTGGTGGCGGTTAGGGAGGAGCGTCGGACCAAAGCTGCGGCGGCTGCCCGGGTCGAGGCGAAGCATGATCAAGGAAGACCCACAGAGGCCACTACCACAGCCAAGAAGGATCAGCCGCCGCAGGGGAACACGCTCGGGGCAGCAGAGACCCCTCCCCCTAGCGACCAGCCACTGGAGGCTCCCCTGTCTCGGGAGGCGCCACGGTCTCCGGAGGGCGCCCTTGACACCACCACTCCCAACCTCGTTGAACACCCTGTGTACTTCGTCAGCACAGTGTTGCGCGAAGCGAGGGCGCGGTACCCCATACCTCAGAAACTCCTCCTCGCGCTATTGGTGGCCTCGCGCAAGCTGCGGCATTATTTTCAGGGCCACCCCATCAAGGTCGTCTTAGCGTACCCCTTGGAAAGGGTGCTCAGGAGCCCTAACTCAGCTGGAAGAGTCACTGAGTGGAACATTGAACTGCAAGCGTTTCAGCTAGAATTCAGCAGAACCAGAGTCATCAAGGGGGCTGCAATGGCAGATTTCATGGCAGAATGGACGGAGGCGCCGGGCCTCAAGGCTGATGAGGATCGATCCCTCTCCCCGGGAAGCGAGTCGCCGGACGGTTGGGTCATGTACTTCGACGGGGCGTTTTCCAGGCTCGGCGCGGGGGCTGGTGCGGTGCTTATATCTCCTACCCAAGACAAGCTCTACTATGTCGTGCAGCTCTATTTCCAGCACGGAGAAAAGGTCTCCAACAACATAGCAGAATATGAAGGCCTAATAGCAGGCCTGAAGGCCGCGGCCACCCTAGGAGTGAAGCGCCTTACCGTCAAGGGCGATTCACAACTCCTCGTCAACTTCTCCAACAAAGTATATGAGCCGAGGGATGAGCACATGGAAGCCTACATTGCCGAGGTCCGTAGGATGGAGAAGTAGCTCTGGGGGCTAGAGTTGCGTCATGTGCCCCGTGGCACCAATCAGGAGGCCGACGACATTGCCAAACAAGCATCCAGGTGGCTACCTCAGGAGCCTGGCGTCTTCGAGGAATGACTCTTCAAGCCCTCGGCCACGCCATCACTGTCAAGCGCGGTGCAGCCTCAGGAGGAGCTCCCCCAGCCGCCAGCCTCGGGAGCCCCAGTCTGTGGCTCGGCCTCAGGAGCGTGCCTGCTCTTAATGATGGATCCTCAGGAGGGGTGCTGGATCACGGAGCTCCGGAGCTACTTGATGCAAGGGACCTTGCCAGAGAAGGAGGAGGAAGCGGAGTGTGTGGCGCGGCAAGCCACAGCATACTGGATCAGGGATGGAGAGCTCTACTGGAGGCGACCGAATGATGTGTCCCTGCGCTGCATCTCCAGGGAGCAAGGGAAGGAACTGCTGGCGAATATACACGGTGGAGACTGTGGGCATCATTCATCATCACGGGCCCTCGTTAGCAAGGCGTTCTGCAGCGGATTCTATTGGCCCACTGCGCTCAATGACGTCGTCGAACTGGTGAAGGCTTGCGAGGCCTGCCAATTCCATGCCAAGCAGATCCATCAGCCGGCGGGAGGTCTGCAAACTATACCCCTCTCGTCGCCATTCGCAGTCTGGGGGCTGGATATCCTGGGCCCATTTGCTCGGGCGCCAGGGGGCTATCGCTACCTCTACGTCGTCGTGGATAAGTTCACCAAGTGGGCTGAAGTGGAAGCCGTCCGCACCATCCCGGCAGAGTCTGCGGTCAAGTTCATCAAGGGCATCGTGAGCCAGTTCGGGGTGCCGAACCGCATCATCACCGACAACGGTTCGCAATTCACCAGTAACCTCTTCAAAACATACCGTGCTAATCTTGGAACGCAGATATGCTACGCTTCGGTGGCGCATCCCCGGAGCAACGGTCAGGCCGAGTGGGCCAACGCGGAGGTCCTGAGAGGCCTCAACACCAGGACATTCAAGAAGAAGCTGGAGGCCAGCGGCCGAGGTTGGTATGACGAGCTTTAGTCCGTGTTGTGGTCCATCCACACGACCGCGACCAAGCCAACTGGCGAGACCCCATTCTTCTTGGTCTATGGAGCTGAAGCGGTCCTCCTTCACGAGGTCAGACGTCGTTCCGCATGGGTCCTGGCGTTCGACGAGGCGCAGTAAGATGCCATGCGGGGGATGGACCTCATGCTGGGGGAGGAGCGTCGTCGGGAAGCCGCACTCCGAGCGGCAAGATACCAACAAGCACTGCGGCGATACCATTGCCGCAACATCTGCCCCAGGACTCTTGAGGTAGGGGACTGTCGTGGTTCTAAGCCTGACAGTAGAGTGGGGGGTAGGTATTGAGAGGCAAGGTCCTAGCTATGGAGAGGTTGTAAGCACAAAGGATGTACGAGTTCAGGCCCTTCTCGGAGGAAGTAACAGCCCTACGTCTCAGAGCCCGGAGGCGGTCGAGTGGATTATGAGTATATGAGTTACAAGGTCCCGAACCCTTCTGCCTATGGAGGGGGGTGGCTTATATAGAGTGCGCCAGGACCCCAGCCAGCCCATGTAGGAGAGGATTTAAGGTGAGTTAAGTCTGGGGCGTTACTGGTAACGCCCCACATAAAGTGCCTTTACTATCATAAAGTCTACTTGATTACAGGCCGTTGCAGTGCAGAGTGCCTCTTGACCTTCTGGTGGTCGAGTGAGTCTTCGTGGTCGAGTCCTTCAAGTCAGTCGAGTGTGTCCCTCGTTAGTCGACTGGAAGGCGACTTCTTCTGAGGGTGTCCTTGGGTAAGGTACTTAGATCAGGTCCATGACCCTACCCTAGGTATATAACCCCATCATTAGCCCCCGAATGGATTGAGGCTTCGAGTGAGGAAGGAGTTGATGTCGTTTCCAATTAACCTTTGTGCCCTGGTCGAGCGTTGTCCTGGACCAAAGAATCTCTTCGTCGACAGGGAGCAATTCGCCTTCAGTCGACTCAATCCATTCTATTTTTGCGTCGAGTGATCTTTCGGGCTTCGACGATCTTCGAGCGACGGATCGCCGGAAACACCGCGCCTGACAAACTGATTTGCTGTTCGCGGATTCCGTGGGATGCGAAATTTGGGGACGCGCGCGAAGCGGGGCGGACCGCGGCGTTCGGATCGGACGGGGCATAGACGCCTCGATCTCCGCGCCGCCTTTTTCGCCACGTATCCCGTCTGCATAACTGCTCCCAGATATGATTAGATCGACGGGCCCACCTGTCATCCACTCGGAAGGGACCTTATAAATATGCCCAGCGAGGATTTCTGTGCTGCGCCTCAGCATTCTCTCCCTCTCTCTGCTTCCTTCTTCCCCGCCCAGCGTGCTCGCTCTCGCCCCCGCACCACTTCCCTTCGCGCATCTCGCCGGCGACCATGGCCAAGGAGAAGACGGCGGTGCTGGAGCGCGCAAAGAAGGCGTCGGCGTCGGAGAAGGCGAAGGGGAGATCCACCAGCCGCGGAGGGTCCTCGTCCAGATCCCGCCTGCCGAAGGGCTGGGTCCAAGGAGACTGGATCCAGTCGACCATCACAGAGAATGACCTCCTCGACATGGCCAACGAGGGCTTGATCCCTCACGGAGCTGCGAGGCTTCCGGGGAAGGAGTGGCAGCCTCAGCCTGAAGAGGGTGAGTGTGTGCTTTTGGCCACCCATGTTGATCGAGGGTTTTCTTTGCCGCCGAGTGTTTTCTTCCGTGGCTTCTTGAATTTCTTCGGAGCGCAGCTCCACCACTTTACCCCAAACTCCATTGCCTATCTTGCTGCATTCGTGTCCATGTGTGAGGGTTTCTTGGGCTGTCGACCGCACTGGGGTTTGTTCAAACATATATTCACGTGTCGCTCTCAGACCGTGAAGAAGGCGAGCCCAGGTGATCAGAGAACCCGAGTCGTCCAAATGTGTGGGGGCCTGGGGATCCAGGTGAGAAATAAGAGCACCTTCCCGCCCATGACCTTTCCCGAGTCCGTCAGAGGCTGGCAGTCGACTTGGTTCTACTGCCAGGTCCAGTCGACGCCAGGGCAGTCGAGTGGACTCCCTCCGTTTACCATGGACCGAGTGAACAAGCCCTCCCCTCTGAAGCTGATTCCGGAGGAGAAAGCTGACGTGAAGATGTTGATGGAGCGCGTGGTGCAGTTGGTTCGGGAGGGAGTGACGGGCATGGACCTCCTGGAGGTCTTCCTCAGGCGTCGCATCCAGCCCCTTCAGTTCCGGAGCCACTGCATGTGGTTGTACTGTGGGACCGAAGACGAGACTAGAGTCCATCCAGAAGCAGTCAACGACGTCACTCTGGAAAGATGGATGGTAGCCGTTACCGGAAATAAGGATAACCCACGCGGAGCCAGAAGGATTCCTCCACTCGACCACAACAGCGACCCAAACAAGGTACACTTGCCCTGCTCTCCACTGCGCTCTTTGTCGCATTCATTTCTGTTTACCCTGCCGACTGGTCGACTGATCCTTGTCTGGACATCTTCTAGGCCCTCACCGAGTTGTACTCGATGCCCAATGGGGCACAAGCTTCGACTGAGGAGGGCGAGGCGAGCGGGGGCGAGAGCCAGGAAGAGGAGGAATGGGACTCGGATGTTGCAGAGGATGATGACGACGATGATGATGATGACGGTGATGAAGATGACGTCGAGGACGAGGAAGAAGAGGAGGAGGAGGTCGTACCACCGCGCTCAGAAAGGCGGTCGAAGCTTGTCCACGACCCTTCGACCGAACGTGGTAAGGGGGTTGCGACCGCCACTCAGTCGACCAAGCGCCCTTGGACCACCTCTCCGGTGCCGACTGAAAAGGCGCCGAAGCAGCCCAGGGCGGCCTCGTCGAAGCCGATCAAGCTCCAGCCGAAGATGAAGGTGTCCATCCCCACCATATCAGGGTAACCGTGCTGCTCATATTTTCTTATTTTGTGTGAACTTTGTCTCTGGTCGACGCTGAAGTTAGTCGACTGATCCTTTGGAGTTGCAGTGCTGCTACTTCTGAAACCTCGGCCCGGGCTGATGACCACGAGATGGAGGACGCAGCAACTTCGAACCCAGGTACTGTATTCTTAACGCTGTTCTTAGTCGACTGACTCGCGATCTCTGATCCTGATCTTTCTCTGTAGCTCCACCCAATACTGTTATCAATCTCCCTGATGATGATGAGGATGAAGAGCCGCTGAAGCGCAGGAGGAGTCGGAAAACGTCCGCCAGCAAGGTGCCTCAGGATGTGACGGCGCCCGAGATTCTGACTGTGGAGGAAGAGAACATCACTCGACACACGGTGTCCTTCGCAGATCCATTGACGAGCGCTCAGCAGCCCTCCCTCTTCACGACGCACCACGTCCCAGAGGACCAAGCCGGCGCAGCGAAGGAGGCGATACGCCAAGCGGGAATCATGATGGAGCAGCTGAAGACCATCCGGGACGCGAGTCAGGCGGCTTATGACGCCAGTTCTGCCCTCCAAAGCAATGTCCAGGTCAGTCGACCGCTGTTTGTTCTGTTGGGTATGCTACCAAAAACTTTTCTTTTCCGGAATTTATAGTAGTCACCCACTGGGTGTGTCGACAAAACTCCGTGTTAGCGGGGGCACGCTGAGTGCACCCGCTGGGTGTAGTCCCCAAGGCTAAGGTCGACTGCTGGTAGTCGGCCTTAGGCTTTATGATGTCAATTTTTCTGTCAGTCGACTATGTCGACTGGATTTCACAAACCGGTGGGGGCACGCTGAGTGCACCCACTGGGTGTAGTCCCCGAGACTGTGGTCGACTGCTTGCAGTTGATCACAGTCTTAGAGAATACATCTTTTTTTTTGAGGTCGACTGGTCGACTTTGTCTTCAACAGGATTAGTGGGGGCACGCTGAGTGCACCCACTGGGTGTAGTCCCCGAGACTACGGTCGAATGCTTGTATTCGGCTGTAGTCTTAGAAACGTGAGTTTTTCCCCTTTTTCACTCGGAAGTGAATTAAATTTGACATTTAGTCGATTGGTTCTTCGCAGAACTCTTGTGATCTTGTGGCTCGCTACTCAGAGCTGGAACACAAGCATACTCAAGTCGAGCTGAGCTTGAAGCTGGTTCAGGAGAAGCTGACAAAGGCAAAGGAGGAGACCGAAGTTATGTTTGGTGAGAGCCTGACGACTGCTTTTCCCCTTGCTTGTTTCAAAATCTGATCTTGCTGTAACTTGCAGGTAAGGTAAGGGAGGCCCAACAGAAGAAAGACCTTGAGCTAGCTGAGAAGATCAAGCTTGCTGACGAGAAGTTAGCTTCAGTCACCAAGCTCGAACAAGACAATACCAATCTGAAAGCTGCTCTTGGGATTGCCAACAAGGAGGTCAGTCGACTGAAAACTGATAAAGCTGCCCTGACCGACCAAGTCGCCAAATTGACTGGGAAGAAAACTGATCTGGAGGCCTTCCTGAGTGGACTTGCCAAGAAGTTGTTTCTTATGCTTGAAGGTAAACCTCTATGCTTGGCAGACATTTCCAATTGCGATTTTTCCATTCGACCATCTCCTTGACTTAGTGATCACCCTTGCAGAATTTTGTCAAAACTTTGAAGAAGAAACTAGCCGGCTGGAGCCAAACCTCGACCCCGTCAATTCTCCGGTGAACGATGAAGTTGCCATGGATGTTCTCCGACTGGAGTCCCGTGTTGCAGCTGTCGTGGACTATCTCGCAAGGCTGAAGGCCGCCACATCTCGCATCGACTCGACGCTTTGGCCTGAGGAGACACTTCAGAATGACCTTGAATCGCTGATGGCCCGGTTGAACACGATCCCTGGTCGAGTGCAGGAATGGAAGAAGTCCTCGTCTAGGTGTGGTGCAGATGTTGCTCTATGTCTTGCCCGAGTCCACTGTAAGGATGCACGAGAAGAGAAGCTGGCGGCCCTTCGGGTGGCCAATACCAAGAAGCACGACTTCAGGTCCTTTATGGAAACTTTCCTTGCAGCTGCCACTCGGATCGCCGACGGAATTGACCTTGATGAATTCGTTGCTCCTTCCAGCCCTCCACAGGAGGGGTAAAAAACTTCTTCTGGCTCGACGCTTTTAAATTTGCCTCAGTATGCCGAGTGGAATTGTAACCGATAAACTTTAACATGCTTAACGCCTGAGCACTCTCGGTTCCTTTAGATATCGATTCAAACTTGAATTTGGTGCTTGAATATGATTGCCTTTGGCTCGAAATGTCTTTTGCAGGTTCAAAGCAAGGCGCCTTTACTGCAATCGACTTATTCTTCAATCCACTTAGGCGAGCACTGGGCTGCAGCTAAGCCCCCGAGTGAGAGGTTTACTCTTCACTCGGCAGGATTTCGATAACTTAGGCGAGTGCTTGGACTGCAGCTAAGCCTCCGAGTGAGAGGGTTGCTCTACACTCGGTAGGATTTTGATAACTTAGGCGAGTGCTTGGACTGCAGCTAAGCCCCCGAGTGAGAGGGTTGCTCTGCACTCGGTAGGATTTTGATAACTTAGGCGAGCGCAGGGCTGCAGCTAAGCCCCCGAGTGGGGGGGGTTGCTCCTCACTC
>NC_041387.1:53921232-53943611 GCF_002162155.2 Triticum dicoccoides
GTAGGATTTTGATAACTTAGGCGAGCGCAGGGCTGCAGCTAAGCCCCCGAGTGAGAGGGTTGCTCCTCACTCGGTAGGATTTTATAACTTAGGCGAGCACAGGGCTGCAGCTAAGCCCCCGAGTGGAAGGCTGGCTTACCACTCGATAGGATTTTGATAACTTAGGCGAAACAGATTCGCAGCTAAGCCTCCGAGTGGGAGTCTGGCTCGCCACTCGGTAGGATTTTATAACTTAGGCGAGCACAGGGCTGCAGCTAAGCCCCCGAGTGGAAGGCTGGCTTACCACTCGGTAGGATTTTGATAACTTAGCCGAAACAGATTCGCAGCTAAGCCTCCGAGTGGGAGTCTGGCTCGCCACTCGGTAGGATTTTTACAAACTTAGGCGAAACGGATTCGCAGCTAAGTCTCCCACTGAGGGGGAATTTTATTGGACAACAATAAAAAGCGACAGAAATTATGGAGGGACTATGACACTATTATTTTGAGGTCCATGAACTACAGAAGTACTTTATTGCAACTCATCCGAGTGATAAAACTTAAGTGTAAAATGGGCGGAGTAGCTCCGCGTTCCAAGCTCAGGGCTCGTCGATATTATGCTTGACGTTGTAAAGACGGTACGCCCCGTTGTGGAGAACCTTGGTGACGATGAAGGGGCCTTCCCAAGAAGGAGCAAGCTTGTGTGGTTTGTGCTGATCCACTCGAAGAACCAAATCTCCTTCCTGGAAGGCTCGACCTCTCACATTTCTGGCGTGGAAGCGACGCAAATCTTGTTGGTAGATGGTCGACCGGATCAGAGCCATCTCCCTTTCTTCCTCTAAAAGGTCGACTGCGTCTTGCCGCGCTTGTTCAGCCTCTGCTTCGTTGTAGATTTCAACTCGAGGAGCATTATGGAGAAGATCACTCGGCAAGACTGCTTCAGCTCCGTAGACCAAGAAGAATGGAGTTCTTCCGGTCGACCGATTAGGTGTGGTCCGCAGTCCCTAGAGTACTGAGGGAAGTTCGTCGACCCAAGCTCCAGCCGCGTGTTTGAGATCACGCATCAGTCGAGGCTTCAATCCCTTAAGAATCAGTCCATTAGCTCGCTCTGCTTGTCCATTCGACTGCGGATGGGCGACTGAAGCGTAGTCGACCCATGTGCCCTGGGAGTTGCAGAAAGCTCTGAATTCCTCTGAGTCAAAGTTCGACCCATTATCCGTAATGATGCTGTGTGGGACTCCATATCTGAATATTAGTTCTCTGATGAAGCTAACAGCAGTACCGGTGTCAAGGCTCTTGATTGGTTTAGCCTCGATCCACTTGGTGAACTTGTCGACTGCCACCAGTACATGCGTGAAGCCACTTCGTCCTGTTCTCAAAGGACCGACCATGTCCAATCCCCATACTGCGAAAGGCCAGACGAGTGGAATGGTCTTCAGAGCCGACGCAGGCTTGTGTGACATATTCGAGTAGAATTGACATCCCTCGCACTTATCCACTATCTCTTTTGCCATCTCATTCGCCTTTGGCCAGTAAAATCCGGCTCGGTATGCTTTGGCCACGATGGTCCGAGAGGACGCATGATGACCACAGGTCCCCGAGTGAATATCATTGAGGATGAGTCGACCTTCTTCTGGTGTTATGCACTTCTGACCAACTCCAGTCGTGCTTTCTCTATATAATTGTCCTTTGATTACGGTAAAGGCCTTAGATCGACGGACGATCTGTCGAGCCTCTTCCTCATCCTCCGGGAGCTCTTTCCTTAGGATATATGCGACATACGGAATCGTCCAGTCGGGAATGACCACCAAAACCTCCATGATCAAGTCGACCACCGCTGGGACTTCAACTTCAGTCGGATCTGTGGCACTCTTGGGCTGTGGAGTTTCTTCGGTGAAAGGATCCTCTTTGACTGACGGAGTGTGTATATGCTCCAAGAACACACCATTCGGAATGGCTTCTCTCTTGGAACCTATCTTTGCTAGATCATCAGCTGCTTGATTTTTCAGTCGGGGTATATGATGGAGCTCCAACCCCTCGAACTTCTTTTCCAGCTTCCTCACTGCACTGCAGTATCCAGTCATGGCTGGGCTTCTCACGTCCCACTCTTTCATCACCTGATTGACCACTAAATCCGAGTCGCCATAGACCATCAGGCGACGGACGCCGAGTGAAATGGCCATGCGCAACCCATATAAGAGGGCTTCATATTCTGCCTCATTGTTGGAGGAATCAAAGTGAATCTGGAGCACATATCTGAGCTTATCTCCTCTGGGGGAAACCAGGACAACCCCAGCACCGGAACCATTCAACATCTTAGAGCCATCAAAAAACATGGTCCAATGCTCCGAGTGAACTTCAGTCGGCTGCTGCTGTTCAATCCACTCGGCAAGGAAATCTTCTATTGCCTGGGACTTAATGGCTTTATTTGCCTCAAACTTGATATCAAGGGGAAGAAGTTCAATCGCCCATTTGGCCACTCGACCAGTTGCATCCCTATTGTGCAAAATCTCTGATAGTGGAGCGTCGCTGACGACTGTGATGGAATGATCAGAGAAATAATGAGCAACCTTCTTTGTGGTCATGTATATTCCATATACAAGCTTCTGATAATGAGGATATCTCTGCTTGGATGGAGTCAAGACTTCAGACAAATAATACACTGGGCGCTGAACTTTGAGGGCTTTTCCTTCTTCTTCCCGCTCGACCGTTAGCACGGTACTGACGACTTGTCCTGTGGCTGCGATATAGAGCAACAGAGGCTCTTTGCTGATTGGAGCAGCAAGCACCGGCTGGGTGCAGAGCAGAGCTTTTAGCTCGGCAAACGTTGCATCAGCTTCTGGAGTCCACTCGAACTTGTCTGTCTTTTTCATCAGTCGGTAAAGAGGCAATGCCTTTTCACCGAGTCGTGAGATGAATCGACTTAATGCGGCCAAGCATCCAGTAAGCTTCTGGACATCGTGCACTCGCACAGGGCGTTTCATTCGGAGAATAGTGCCAATCTTCTCTGGGTTAGCGTCGATTCCCCATTCGGAAACGAGAAAACCGAGTAACTTGCCACCAGGAACTCCAAATGTGCACTTCGATGGATTGAGCTTGATATCATACCTTCTGAGGTTGGCAAATGTTTCGGCGAGGTCAGCGAGCAGGTCGGAACCTTTTCGTTACTTGAAAACAATATCATCCATACAAGCTTCCACATTCCGACTGATTTGAGTGAGTAGACACTTCTGAATCATTCGCATGAATGTGGCCCCGGCATTCTTGAGGCCGAATGGCATGGTGATATAGCAGAAGCACCCGAATGGAGTGATGAAAGCTGTTTTTACCTCGTCGGGCTCGTACAGACGGATCTGGTGGTACCCGGAGTAGGCATCCAAAAAAGATAACCTCTCACATCCCGCGGTCGAGTCAACAATTTGATCTATGCGAGGGAGAGGAAAATGATCTTTCGGGCAGGCCCGGTTGATGTGCTTGAAATCAATGCACATTCGGAGCGACTTGTCCTTCTTAGGAACCATGACGACATTAGCGAGCCACTCGGAGTGGTATATCTCTCGGATAAATCCTGCCGCCAACAGTCGAGCCACTTCTTCGCCAATGGCTTTTCTCTTCTGGACGGCGGACCGCCAAAGATGCTCTTTGACTGGTTTTGCAGATGAGTCGACTCTTAGGCGATGCTCAGCCAGTCCCCTGGGAACACCTGGCATGTCAGCGGGCTTCCATGCAAAAATGTCCCAGTTCTCACGGAGGAACTGGATGAGCGCTTCTTCCTATTTTGGGTCGAGTGTCGTGGAGATGCGGGTCGGAGCTGCTTCGGGGTCGATCGGGTGAATGTGAACAGGCTTCGTCTCACCGGACGACTGGAATGCAGACTCTGTGGCGGGCTTCTTGGATCGCAGCAAGTCACTTGGATCTGCGTTTTGCTTATATTCTTCGAACTCGACCACTGTCACCTGGGAATCGGCGATCTTGGAGCCCTTCTGAAAGCACTCTTCTGCCTTTTTCCGATCACCAGTGACAGTGATCACTCCTTTGGGGCCGGGCATCTTCAATTTGAGGTACACGTAGCATGGTCGAGCCATAAATCGTGCGTAAGCTGGTCTCCCCAAAATGGCATGATATGCACTCTGGAAATCCACGATCTCAAACGTCAACTTTTCTTTGCGAAAATGCTTCGAATCACCAAACACCACGTCCAAAGCTATCTGGCCGAGTGACTCGGCCTTCTTCCCTGGTATAACTCCATGAAAGCTCATGTTACTAGTGCTCAGTCGGGACATCGGAATGCCCATACCTTTCAATGTGTCTGCATACAATAAGTTCAGCCCACTTCCACCATCCATCAGCACCTTTGTCAGTCGAGTGCCTTCGACAACTGGATCGACCACCAAAGCTTGCCTCCCAGGGGTGGCAATATGAGTCGGGTGATCAGATTGGTCGAATGTGATGGGTGTTTGAGACCACTTCAGATAATTTGCTTTTGCGGGGGCAACCATGTTCACCTCTCGGTTAATCACTTTCAGTCGACTTCTGCTTTCCACATCTGCAAAGATCATCAGAGTGGAGTTGATATGCGGATATCCTTCCTCACTGTCCTCCTTGTCTTCGGCCTTGTCCGACTCCTTCTCCTTGTCCTTAGACTGTTTTCCCTGAAACTGCTGGATCAGGAGTCGACATTGGCGAGTGGTGTGCTTCGGGTAAATGATATTCCCCTCTTCGTCTTTCTTCATGTGAATGTGACATGGCATATCCATCACGTCGTTCCCTTCTTTATCCTTTACCTTCTTGGGGTTCCAGGATCCTTTTGGTTTCCCCTTAAACTTTCCTTGAGTCACGGCCAGAGCCTCTCCAGGAGCTGCCGGTTCAGCCTTCCGCTTCTGTTTCCGACTGGTGTTTCCTTTTTCCGACTGACTCGGCTTGTGCTTGCCGCTTCGGAGTCGGTCTTCTTCTTCGCCGTTGGCGTACTTGGTAGCAATCTCCATCATCCGACCCAAGGTCATGTCACCGGTTCGACCAAACTTCAAACTCAGTTCTCTGTTCTTGACACCATCTTTGAAGGCGCAGACTGCCTGATGATCAGACACATTCTCCACAGTGTGGTGCAAAGTGATCCACCTCTGAATATACTCTCTGAGAGTCTCATTAGTTTTCTGCACGCAGACTTGCAACTCTGTCAATCCAGCTGGTCGCTTGCAAGTTCCTTCAAACGTCCTGACGAACACTCGGGACAGATCTTCCCAAGTGTAAATGCTGCTAGGAGGTAATTGAGTCAACCATGCCCTGGCAGAACCTTCCAACATGAGGGACAAATGCTTCATGGCCACCTCGTCGTTCCCACCACCAATCTGAACTGCCACTCGGTAGTCTTCAAGCCAAGTTTCAGGCTTAGACTCACCAGTGAACTTGCTGACTCCTGTTGCCAACCTGAAATTGGGAGGGATAACTGCGGCTCTGATAGCTCTGCTGAAACATTCAGGACCAGAAACATGCACTCGACTGCTTGTGGGTACATCTCTGTCGAGTCCACCTCGATGGGCTCTGTTCCGGTCAACCAACCCTTGCACGATAATGGATCGCGCGTCGAAGCCTGGTTCTCTGGGGTCGACTGGAACCCTACGCCCTGTACTGTACTGACGCCTATCATCTGGCTGCCGAGGAGCGTAAGACCCACCCCTCGGATGGGAATAGGGCACTCGACGCCTATCATCTCGGTCGAGTCTGTCGCCATATTGATCTCGCTGATTCTCGCGCCCTTCACGCCGCGGAGGCGATCTGGGGCTGTGAGCCGACTGAACCGTATTCACAGTGACGGATCGACTGTGAATTCTGTTGCGCGACTGAGACACGGCTGAATTCTGATCTCCTGCTGCCCGGAGCAGATCCCTGATCTGCAGCAAACCTCTGCCAGCTTCCGACTGCGAAGGCTAGATGGACTCTGCTATACGGGTCGCAGCTGCTAAATTCTGAATTGGGGTTCGATATACCTGAGTTGGCGGGAAGAGTTGACGTCGACTGGTGTCGGGAACTCGTTGTCGCGCGCGCTCGTCGAGTGCTCGCTGAAGATTCTCCAGTCGAGTGCGCTCGGCCAAATTGGCCAGACGCGCCTCCTCCAAGGCACGAGCCTCGGGGGTTTCTCCTGCGATGGGAATATGCAGGGGATCCTCGTTCCTGCGGCGAAGTTCCTCTCTTTGCAGAGAGTCGAGTGGCTCGGGCTGGTACTCTTCGTAGCCTCGTGTAGGGTCGCCGCCGTCACCTGCTCCACCACCACGGGCGAAGCCAGGAGGACTGTGGGGCCCGTCGACCATCAAGATTTCCGCCGCTGGATCACTGCTACGCACTCGGATGCAGTCTCTACGGAGCCAGTCGACTGATCGAACAAGCCGTAGAGAGGTTCATCGGGCTCGATTGCCGCAACTTGGGTGGTGGCAGATTGGCGAGCCACCGCGTGCCTCACCCATCGCTGAAGCCTCGACTGGCCCGAGCGCTTGCGCCGGTGGAACACCGGGAGGGTGGACGATGGAGGAGCCGACCGATACTGGGTCGACGGTTGCCGCAGCAGAACGCCGCGGACATATGCATGAAAATGCGTCGCACCGCGGACGGGGAGCGCATCAACATCGAGTGGAGCCTCGTGGAGCCACGCGGAGTCGTCGGCGATGAAGGGGAGAGTGCCGAGACGGATCTCTTGACCCCCGACCAAAACTCCAACAGACACCATGATGAAAGTACTCGAAAGAATTGCAACTTCTCCACAAAATCGCTAAAACACCGGCCCCACGGTGGGCGCCAACTGTCGTGGTTCTAAGCCTGACAGTAGAGTGGGGGGTAGGTATTGAGAGGCAAGGTCCTAGCTATGGAGAGGTTGTAAGCACAAAGGATGTACGAGTTCAGGCCCTTCTCGGAGGAAGTAACAGCCCTACGTCTCGGAGCCCGGAGGCGGTCGAGTGGATTATGAGTATATGAGTTACAAGGTCCCGAACCCTTCTGCCTGTGGAGGGGGGTGGCTTATATAGAGTGCGCCAGGACCCCAGCCAGCCCACGTAGGAGAGGGTTTAAGGTGAGTTAAGTCTGGGGCGTTACTGGTAACGCCCCACATAAAGTGCCTTTACTATCATAAAGTCTACTTGATTACAGGCCGTTGCAGTGCAGAGTGCCTCTTGACCTTCTGGTGGTCGAGTGAGTCTTCGTGGTCGAGTCCTTCAAGTCAGTCGAGTGTGTCCCTCGTTAGTCGACTGGAAGGCAACTTCTTCTAAGGGTGTCCTTGGGTAAGGTACTTAGATCAGGTCCATGACCCTACCCTAGGTATATAACCCCATCAGGGACCTCGTGCTCAGGCGGGTTCTCTCCAGGGAGGGACTGCATAAGCTCTCTCCCATGTGGGAGGGCCCGTTCAAGGTTGTTCATGTTTCCAGGCCCGGCTCCGCGCGCTTGGAGACTCAGGAGGGGGTACCCGTCCAGAATGCGTGGAACATTCAGCACCTCCAGAGGTTTTACCCCTAAAAAGGCCCAGAGCCTGTGAAGAAGGCGAACACCTGTGAAGCTGTCGCGCTTTGGAAAAGGCCGAGAGCCTGTGAAGAAGGCGAACGCCTGTGAAGCTGTCGCGTTTTGGAAAAGGCCCAGAGCCTGTGAAGAAGGCGAACGCCTGTGAAGCTGTCGCGTTTTGGAAAAGGCCCCGAGCCTGTGAAGAAGGCGAACGCCTGTGAAGATGTTGCGTTTTGGAAAAGGCCCAGAGCCTGTGAAGAAGGCGAATGCCTGTGAAGCTGTTGCGTTTTGGAAAAGGCCCCGAGCCTGTGAAGAAGGCAAACGCCTGTGAGGTTTATCTTTCTGAGAAAGGCCCGGAGCCTGTGAAGAAGGCCAATGTTTGTGAAGCTCGCCGCCCGTGACACTCTCACGTAATAATGAGTTGGGGCTGTACACGCCCCAGAGTCTCAGGAGCGCCGGCCTCAGGCCCTGGGGCTCCCTCCCACGCCCAGTGGCAGCACTTAGCTCTGCCCTGGTGAGAAGACGTCGAAGACTAGATTAGGTGCTGGACGCGGCTTTTCTCATTTGCTTTCTGCAGTTGGCTTGTTCATCCCCATTTGAGGTTTTATTGAAGTTGTTGTCGTCTTTGGCTTGTGACTCTTTGCCTTTTTCGCTCTCCTGCCCTGATTTCTCTCGCGCAAGTCTCACGAGGGAGCAACGCGGGCACCCTCGCGAGTGTTTTCTGCCCTTATCATTCGAGGCTTTCCTACCTGGGTCCAGTACAGGAGCACCCCTCCAGTCCGTGCCCCACGGGCACCGCGACACGAACACGGGACCTGGGTCGGTCGCCTCCATAGCTGAGGCCGGGAACTACCTCTCCAGACTAACATTCGCAGGGCGTGAAGCGTTCGACGAGGCCTCGGCCTCGGGAAGCAAAGGTCACGATAGGCCTCCTCCCCGAAGCTAAGTAATTTCTACGCGGAGGCGTGGGGCACAAAGGCACAATACCGGAATAACGGAAGCAGCACGATAATTAACAGCAATAGTCCAAGCACGCCACCGCGGGGCCCTACCCTACTGTCTCTTTGCGCAGGAAAAGGGAAAAAGAATAAAACGGGCGCGACTCGCCCGACACCAACTCGCGGGGGAGACTCGAACCGCCTCCATAGCTCAGGAGGACTCCATCTCGCGCTTCACTGAGGCGCGACGGCGGGCAGACCCGCTACCTCCCTCCAGGCGGGCAGGCAGCGCGGAGGCTGATCGCGGCCACCGCTGGAGGAGCCACTGCCTGAAGAAGAGCCGTCGAAGCTCGATGAACCCCAACCGCCGTCGACCACGTGCACACTGTCGTCTTCATCGTCACCGGGGCTGGACCCACGGCCACGGTCATCGTTCTCAGGGCAACACCCAACGCGGCAACCATCTTCCCCGAACACCCTCACATAGAGGGTGGCATCACTGTCGAACTTGAAGTGCAGGGTGCACCGCCGGCTCAGACCACGCGCGCGGGCAAACGTTTGTGAGCTACGGGTCAGGGCCAGGCTCCCGACTGTAGAGACCTCCAACAAAGCCCAGGAGGCTCGACTGTAGCAACCGTCCGCCTGAAGCCAGAGGCCGCCCGGGGCGCCAGCCGGAAGCTCACCTAGTAGGAAGCGAGGAAGTTGGAGCCGGGTGCTGGCTGGTTCCGCCGACCACACAACGAACTCCGGTAGTACCTCTGCCGAGTGGGAGCACGGACTAGGGGTCGCGCGGCCATAGCGCGTCCCCCAGCGGCGGCCTGCCGCCCGTCACCACGCGGAAGATCGCCTCCACAGCCGCGAGGAGCCACCATGGGAGTCGCAGGGTGTTTGCGGGGACGGCCTCGACTGCGCTTGGGTGGGGGAGATTTGGGCTCCACCTGGCGGGCCTTTCCTTTCTCCGCGGCCGAGAACCTCTTTGGCGGAGCCATGAAAAAGAAGGAGAAGCAAGAGGGGATGGACCGGAAGGGCAGGCGCCGTCCCGTACTTATAGCAAGAGGAGGCCAACCGTCGGCCTCCACGATTACAGGTAATCAAGACCCGCTTTGCATGCAGGGACTGGTTAGTTCGTGCAGTTGCCGAGGCGTCATGGGGGAGCGGAGCCGCCCACATCCAATCAACCGCCATGCGGCGCCCAAGGCCGCAGGCTGTTAGGGCCCACGGCGCTTCGCACTTGCCCCTTCGCT
Source organism: Triticum dicoccoides (assembly GCF_002162155.2). Classification (NCBI taxonomy): domain Eukaryota; kingdom Viridiplantae; phylum Streptophyta; class Magnoliopsida; order Poales; family Poaceae; genus Triticum; species Triticum dicoccoides. Next base: position 53,930,876 of record NC_041387.1, read on the forward strand.
TCCCTGCTCAGCCAAGTCCGGGCGCGCGTTGGGCCCGGGGGCTACTGTCAGTGTTCTAGGAACGGGGGTCCCTAGACTTGCCTGCCTACGGCCTGCGGCGTGGCTCAAGGGGCGGCCCAGCATGGCCCATCTTCATCAGCACGAGCTCAAGACCCTTGCGAGGGGCCAAGCCTCGCGGGGTGGACGACAAGGAGCTTCCTCAGGCACGGCCTCGTCAGGTTGGCTCGCGAGGAGGCGGAGAGATCAAGGCGAGGTACCTCACGAGGTGCCCATGACGCAAGCCATGACGATCGAGGGCGCCAAGTGGGCGCCAGCCCGCGCAGTGTCCTCCTTTCCTCTTTGGTGCAAAGGGGGCAAGCGCAGGCGAGAGCATCAAGCAAAGGCATCCGTTTCAGTGTAACAAGACCAAGACCGTCGCAACGGCAGGAAGGAAGTCATTGTGGAGCCCAAGCCGGCGTCACCACCAGAGCCTTTGGCAGGCGAGGACCAACTTTAGTCAGGATAAGTGTACTAGATGTTCCTCTTCAAAATGGCCAATTGTTGGCGCCCTTCCCACTCAATATTTGGGGAGAGGCCCAGAGCCTTTGCCTATAAATAGGACTAGCCACCCACAAGGTAGAGGCATCGAGATCATCATCTAGAAACCAGCAGAGAAAGAGCGACTGAACTCCCCCGAGCAGTTCATCGCACCAGTCAAGAATAGACCCTCGCGAGGCTGTTCTTCCTTGTATAGTTCATCATCAGCCCAAGAGGCAATCCATCACACCACAAACTAGAGTAGGGTATTACACCACATTGGTGGCCCGAACTAGTATAAACCATGTGTCTCTCGTGTTGTTCCTTTCATAGCTTAGATCCTAGCGGGGCGATGAGGTGCAGGTAGGTAGAGGGCGAGATCTCCGTGCGCACCCCAGTGTTCAAATCTAGAGGGTCTGCCAGAACCCGAAATCTGACATTTGGCGCACCAGGTAGGGGTGCGTCGAAGCTTTCGCTTCCGCCGACCCGCTCTCCGCCGACACCGCGACTCGCCCTGCGATGAGCAGCGTGCCGCCCGCTCCGGTCGTCGGCGCTAGCGCGGGGGCCAGGGGGCTCCGAGCCTTGGCCCCAGCCTTGCGACAAGTGCGGTGGTCGGACAAGTTCAAGCCGGCGGCACCGCCGCGTTACAACGGCACAACTGATCCGCTGGCCTTCCTGCTGGAGTACGAGGAGGCCATCCTCAAAGCAGGAGGCGACGACGGGGCCATGTCTGACTGGCTTTCCATGGCCCTCACCGACGCCCCGCGCATGTGGCTGCTCCACCTGCCAGCGGCTTCCGCGGCCCCTTGGGAAGAGCTGCGCAACCTCTTCCTTGCCCAGCACGCCGCGCCGGCGCCCCCGGTCATCGCGGCCCTCCTGGGCGCCTCACAGGCGCCACCTTCGGGCCGCCGCGTCAAGCCATTCGTCCGCCACATCGGTGCTGCCTCTGCGCGGCAGGCGGCTCCCTCAGGTCGGTCGGCGCCCAAGGCCGATCTGGCCTTCAGCTCGGAGGACCACCCCTCCAACTCAGCCTACTCGGGCGTGCTCCCGATGCTGTGCACCCCCACCATATGCCAAGTGGTTGTCACCAGGACTCTCATCGACGGCGGCGCGGGCCTCAGCGTGCTCTCGGTTGAAGCCTTCAGCCTCCTTCGCATACCACTGGAGCGGCTTCAGCCCAGCCGGCCCTTCTTTGGCGTCGGGGGCGGGTCATCCAGCTCCCTGGGGAAGACCCGTCTCCCGGTAACCTTCGGCACCTACGAAAACTTCCGCACGGAGCTAATCGACTTCGACATCGCCCCCATTGGCCTCCCATACAACGCCATCCTCGGCTACCTAGCGCTGGCCCGATTCATGGCCATGACTCACCCAGCGTACAACCTCATGAAAATGCCCATGAGCAGCGGCGTCCTCACCATGTCCGGAGACACCGGGGATGCGTTGAAAGTGCTCAAGCTCGCCTTCAAGGCGGCGGCGGCGGTGCAGCCTGCCGACTCGGATGCCCCTGAGCCCAAGGGGGCTGCGCCGGCCAAGAAGAAACAATTGTTCACCCAGGACAAGGCTGAAACTAAGCAGATACTGGTCGACGAGGACGGATCCACTAACGCCACCTTCACCATAGGCGCCAACCTCGAGCCCGAGCAGGAGGAGGGCCTGGTCAGGTTCCTGCGCGTGAACAAGAAGGTATTCGCATGGGAGCCAGATCAGCTGGCAGGGATCCCTAGAGGCTTAGTCGAGCATCACTCAACATGTGCCCCAATGTTCGCCCCGTGAAGCAAAAGGCAAGACGGCAGTCCACGGAAAAGTAGGCTTTCATCGTCCAAGAGACCCACAAGTTGGAAGCTGCAGGGGTCATTCGCGAGGTCTGATACCCGTATTGGTTGGCCAACCCAGTCGTCGTGCCAAAGAAAGGGGGGAAGGAACGTATGTGTGTCGACTTCACCAATCTCAACAAAGCCTGCCCGCTAGATCCATTTCCGCTCCCCCGCATCGATCAGATCGTCGATTCCACCGCCTAGTCTGACATGTTATGCTTCTTGGATGCCTTCTCTGGGTATCACCAGATCAATATGGCGGTCGAAGATGTGGAGAAAACAACTTTCCTAACCCCATGTGGGGTGTACTGCTACACATGCATGCCGTTCGGGCTGCGCAACGTAGAGGCGACCTTTCATCGGCTGATGCACATCACCTTGGGCCCGCAGCTCGGGAAGAATGTTGAGGCTTACGTCGATGATATTGTGGTGAAGTCTCGCGAGGCCAAGACCCTGATACAAGACCTAGAGGAAACCTTTGCAAGCCTCAACGCTGTGAGCCTACGGCTCAACCCAGAAAAGTGTGTGTTCGGGGTCCCCTCAGGCAAGCTCTTGGGCTTCCTCGTATCCCACCGAGGCATCGAAGCTAACCCAGAAAAGGTCAAGGCAGTCGAGGACATGAGCCCGCCAAAGACCCTCAGAGAAATGCATAAGCTCACTGGACACGTGATAGCACTAGGACGCTTCATCTCCAAGTTGGGGGAGCGAGCGCTGCCTTTCTTCCAGCTGATGAAGAAAAAGGGACCCTTTGAATGGACTGAAGAGGCCAACAAGGCATTCCAAGATCTCAAGAGGTACCTAACCAGCCCTCCGGTAATGCTGGCCCCGCGCCCTCAGGAACCCCTGGTGCTCTACGTCGCAGCCACTCCCTACTCCGCCAGCGCAGCCCTGGTGGCGGTTAGGGAGGAGCGTCGGACCAAAGCTGCGGCGGCTGCCCGGGTCGAGGCGAAGCATGATCAAGGAAGACCCACAGAGGCCACTACCACAGCCAAGAAGGATCAGCCGCCGCAGGGGAACACGCTCGGGGCAGCAGAGACGCCTCCCCCTAGCGACCAGCCACTGGAGGCTCCCCTGTCTCGGGAGGCGCCACGGTCTCCGGAGGGCGCCCTCGACACTAGCACTCCCAACCTCATTGAACACCCTGTGTACTTCGTCAGCACAGTGTTGCGCGACGCGAGGGAGCGGTACCCCATGCCTCAGAAACTCCTCCTCACACTATTGGTGGCCTCGCGCAAGCTGCGACATTATTTTCAGGGCCACCCCATCAAGGTCGTCTCAGCGTACCCTTTGGAAAGGGTGCTCAAGAGCCCTAACTCAGATGGAAGAGTCGCTGAGTGGAACATTGAACTGCAAGCGTTTCAGCTAGAATTCAGCACAACCAGAGTCATCAAGGGGGCCGCCTTGGCAAATTTCATGGCAGAATGGATGGAGGCGTCGGGCCTCAAGGCTGATGAGGATCGATCCCTCTCCCCGGGAAGCGAGGCGCCAGACGGTTGGGTCATGTACTTCGACGGGGCGTTCTCCAGGCTCGGTGCGGGGGCTGGTGCGTTGCATATATCTCCTACCCAAGACAAGCTCTACTATGTCGTGCAGCTCTGTTTCCAGCACGGAGAAAAGGCCTCCAACAACGTAGCAGAATATGAAAGCCTAATAGCAGGCCTGAAGGCCACGGCCACCCTAGGAGTGAAGCGCCTTACCGTCAAGGGCGATTCACAACTCCTCGTCAACTTCTCCAACAAAGTATACGAGCCGAGAGATGAGCACATGGAAGCCTACCTTGCGGAGGTCCGCAGGATGGAGAAGCAGTTATGGGGGCTAGAGTTGCGGCATGTGCCCCGTGGCACCAATCAGGAGGCCGACGACATCGCCAAACGAGCATCCAGGCGGCTACCTCAGGAGCCTGGCGTCTTCGAGGAACGGCTCTTCAAGCCCTTGGCTATGCCATCACTGTTAAGCATGGTGCAGCCTCAGGAGGAGCTCCCCCAGCCGCCAGCCTCGGGAGCCTCGGTCTGTGGCCCGGCCTCAGGAGCGCGCCTGCTCTTGACGATGGAGCCTCAGGAGGGGTGCTAGATCATGGAGCTCCGGAGCTACTTGACGCAAGGGACCTTGCCAGAGATGGAGGAGGAAGCGGAGCGTGTAGCGCGGCAAGCCACAGCATACTGCATCAGGGATGGAGAGCTCTACGGGAGGCGACCGAATGATGTATCCATGCGCTGCATCTCTAGGGAGCAAGGGAAGGAACTGTTGGCGGATATACACGGTGGAGACTATGGGCATCATTCATCATCACGGGCCCTCGTTAGCAAGGCGTTCCGCAGCAGATTCTATTGGCCCACTGCGCTCAATGACGCCGTCGAACTCGTGAAGGCTTGCGAGGCCTGCCAATTCCATGCCAAGAAGATCCATCAGCCGGCAGGAGGTCTACAAACTATACCCCTCTCGTCGCCATTCGCAGTCTGGGGGCTGGATATCCTGGGCCCATTTCCTCGGGCGCCAGGGGGCTATCGCTACCTCTACGTCGCCGTTGATAAGTTCACCAAGTGGGCTGAAGTGGAAGCCGTCCGCACCATCCCCGCAGGGTCTGCGGTCAAGTTCATCAAGGGCATAATGAGCCGGTTCGGGGTGCCGAACCGCATCATCACCGACAACGGTTCGCAATTCACCAGTAACCTCTTCAAAACATACTGTGCTAATCTTGGAACGCAGATATGCTACGCTTCGGTGGCGCATCCTCGGAGCAACGGTCAGGCCGAGCGGGCCAACGCAGAGGTCCTGAGAGGCCTCAAGACCAGGACATTCAAGAAGAAGCTGGAGACTTGCGGCCGAGGTTGGTACGACGAGCTTCAGTCCGTGTTGTGGTCCATCCGCACGACCGCGACCAAGCCAACTAGCGAGACCCCATTCTTCCTGGTCTATGGAGCTGAAGCGGTCCTCCCTCACGAGGTCAGACGTCGTTCCGCACGGGTCCTGGCATTCGACGAGGCACAGCAAGACGCCATGCGGGGGACGGACCTCGTGCTGGGGGAGGAGCGTCGTCGGGAAGCCGCGCTCCGAGCGGCAAGATACCAACAAGCGTTGCGGCGATACCATTGCTGCAACATCCACCACAGGACTCTCGAGGTAGGGGACCTCGTGCTCAGGTGGGTTCTGTCCAGGGAGGGACTGCATAAGCTCTCTCCCATGTGGGAGGGCTCGTTTAAGGTTGTTCATGTTTCCAGGCCTGGCTCCGCACGCTTGGAGACTCAGGAGGGGGTACCCGTCCAGAACGCGTGGAACATTCAGTTCCTCCGGAGGTTTTACCCCTAAAAAGGCCCAGAGCCTGTGAAGAAGGCGAATGCCTGTGAAGCTGTCGCGCTTTGGAAAAGGCCCAGAGCCTGTGAAGAAGGCGAACGCCTCTGAAGCTGTCACGTTTTGGAAAAGGCCCAGAGCCTGTGAAGAAGGCGAACGCCTGTGAAGCTGTCGCGTTTTGGAAAAGGCCCCGAGCCTGTGAAGAACGCGAACGCCTGTGAAGATGTTGCATTTTGGAAAAGGCCTAGAGCCTGTGAAGAAGGCGAGTGCCTATGAAGCTGCCGCGTTTTGGAAAAGGCCCCGAGCCTGTGAAGAAGGCAAACACCTGTGAGGTTTATCTTTCCGAGAAAGGCCCGGAGCCTGTGACGAAGGCCAATGCCTGTGAAGCTCGCCGCCCGTGACACTCTCAAGTAATAATGAGTTGGGGCTGTACACGCCCCGGAGTCTCAGGAGCGCCGGCCTCAGGCCCTGGGGCTCCCTCCCACGCCCAGTGGCAGCACTTAGCTCCACGCTGGTGAGAAGATGTCGAAGACTAGATTACGTGCCGGACGCGGCTTTTCTCATTTGCTTTCTGCAGTTGGCTTGTTCATCCCCATTCGAGGTTTTATTGAAGTTGTTGTCGTCTTTGGCTTGTGAATCTTTGCCTTTTTCGCTCTCCTGCCCCGATTTCTCTCGCGCAAGTCTCACGAGGGAGCAACGCGGGCACCCTCGCGAGTGTTTTCTGCCCTTATCATTCGAGGCTTTCCTACTTGGGTCCACTACAGGAGCACCCCTCCAATCCGTGCCCCACGGGCACCGCGACACAAACATGGGACCTGGGTCGGTCGCCTCCACTGCTGAGGCCGGGAACTACCTCTCCAGACTAACATTCGCAGGGCGTGAAGCGTTCGACGAGGCCTCGGCCTCGGGAAGCAAAGGTCACGACAGGCCTCCTCCCCAAAGCTAAGTAATTTCTACGCGCAGGTGTGCGGCACAATAACAGAATAACGGAAGCAACACGATAATTAACAGCAATAGTCCAAGCACGCCACCGCGGGGCCCTACCCTACTGTCTCTTTGCGCAGGAAAAGGGAAAAAGAACAAAACGGGTGCGACTCGCCCGACACCAACTCGCGGGGGAGACTCGAACCGCCTCCGGAGCTCAGGAGGACTCCATCTCGCGCTTCACTGAGGCACGACGGCGGGCAGACCCGCTACCTCCCTCCACGCGGGCGCGGCGGTGCGGAGGCTGATCGCGGCCACCGCTGGAGGAGCCGCTGCCCGAAGAAGAGTCGTCGAAGCTCGATGAACCCCGACTGCCACCGACCACGCGCGCGCTGTCGTCTTCATCGTCACCGGGGCTGGACCCACGGCCGCGGTCGTCGTTCTTAGGGCAACACCCAGCACGGCGACCATCTTCCCCGAACACCCTCACATAGTGGGTGGCATCGCCGTCAAACTTGAAGTGCAGGGTGCACCGCCGGCTGAGACCACGCGCGCGGGCAAACATTTGCCAGCCGTGGGTCAGGGCCAGGCTCCCGGCTGCAGAGACCTCCAGGAAGCCCAGGAGGCTCGGCTGCAGCAACCGTCCGCCTGAAGCCAGAGGCCGCCCGGGGCGCCAGACGGAAGCTCACCTAGGAGGAAGCGAGGAAGTTGGAGCCGGGTGCTGGCCGTTTCCGCCGACCACACAACGAACTCCCGCAGTACCTCTGCCGAGTGGGAGCACGGCCTAGGGGGTCGCGCGGCCATAGCGCGTCCCCCAGCGGCGGCCCGCCGCCCATCACCACGCGGAAGATCGCCTCCACAGCCGCGAGGAGCCACCATGGGAGTCGCAGGGTGTTTGCGGGGACGGCCTCGACCATGATTGGGTGGGGGAGAGTCAGGCTCCACCTGGCGGGCCTTTCCTTTCTCCACGGCCGAGAACCTCTTTGGCAGAGCCATGAAAAAGAAGGAGAAGCAAGAGGGGATGGACCGGAAGGGCAGGCGCCATCCCATACTTATAGCAAGAGGAGGGTAACAGGCGGCCTCCATGATTACAGGTAATCATGACCGGCTTTGCATGCAGGGACTTGTCAGTTCGTGAAGTTGCCGAGGCGTCATGGGGGAGCGGAGCCGCCCACATCCAATCAACCGCCACGTGGCGCCCAAGGTCGCATGCTGTTAGGGTTCGCAGCGCTTCGCACTTGCCCCTTCGCTTCCCTACTCAGCCAAGTCCGGGCGCGCGTTGGGCCCGGGGGCTACTGTCGGCGTTCTGGGAACGTGGGTCCCCAGACTTACCTGCCTGCAGCCTGCGGCGTGGCTCAAGGGGCGGCCCAGCATGACCCATCTTCATCAGCACGAGCTCAAGACCCTCGCGAGGGGCCAAGCCTCGCGGGGTGGACGACAGGGAGCTTCCTCAGGCACGGCCTCGTCAGGATGGCTCGCGAGGTGGCGGAGAGATCAAGGTGAGGTACCTCATGAGGTGCCCATGACACAAGCCATGATGACCAAGGGCGCCAGGCGGGCGCCAGCCCGCGCAGTGTCCTCCTTTCCTCTTTGGTGAAAAGGGGGCAAGCGCAGGCGAGAGCATAAAGCAAAGTCATCCGTTTCGGTGCAACAAGACTAAGACCGTCGCAACGGCAGGAAGGAAGTCATTGTGGAGCCCAAGCCGGCGTCACCACCAGAGCCTTTGGCAGGCGAGGACCAACTTTAGTCAGGATAAGTGTACTAGATGTTCCTCTTCAAAATGGCCAATTGTTGGCGCCCTTCCCACTCAATATTTGGGGAGAGGCCCAGGGCCTTTGCCTATAAATAGGACTAGCCACCCATAAGGTAGAGGCATCGAGATCATCATCTAGAAACCAGCAGAGAAAGAGCGACTGAACTCCCCCGAGCAGTTCATCGCACCAGCCAAGAACAGACCCTCGCGAGGCTGTTCTTCCTTGTATGGTTCATCATCAGCCCAAGAGGCAATCCATCAAACCACAAACTAGACTAGGGTATTACACCACAATGGTGGCCCGAACTAGTATAAACCATGTCTCTCTCATGTTGTTCCTTTCATAGCTTATATCCTAGCGAGGCGGTGAGGTGCAGGTAGGTAAAGGGCGTGATCTCCGCGCGCACCCCAGTGTTCGAATCTAAAGGGTCTGCCGGAACCCGAAATCCGACATGTACGTAGCGTTGTCATTCTGGTCACGAACATGTACGTACATACTGGTTGATGTAGAGGCGCGCACGTGTCGTAGTAGAGGCACGCACGTAGCATGTACACGTACGTACAACGGCCAGTGTGCAAGAAAGAAAATACGGCCACGTACGTACATACAGGAGGGGTCTCGAACGCCTACTCGTGCATACGTACGGCCAGGGCTCGTGTACATGGCTGGGTTGGAATGGAGAAACTGTGTCGTCGTCGTGTTCATGGGGAGGCAACGAAATGTGTCGTGTTCATGGGGAGGCAACGGAACGCGTGGGAGCCAACCGTCTTGGACGGAACAACCGATGGAAATGAGGCCTGGCGTACCGCACAACGGAGGAAACAGCCTTGTGTTTGACCGGCCACGTTCGAAATGGGATCCTGTTCATCGGGAGGGGTCTGGCGTACCGCAAAATGGAGGAAACAGACTTGTGTTGGACCTCCTACGGTCGAAATGGGTCCTGTTGATCGGGAGGGGTGTGGCGTACCGCAAAACAGAGGAAATGTACTTGTGTTTGAGCGCTACGGTCAAAACGGGGGTCCTGTTCATCGAGAGGGGTGTGGCGTACCGCAAAACGGGACTCCACGGGATACTGTTCATCTCCACCGTCGACCTCCTCCAGCCTCCACGGGCTACTGTTCATTCATCGACCTCCTCCAGCCTCCACCTGCGACTATTCATCAACGAGCTCCTATTCATCCAGCCTCCACCGTGCGCTACTCCACCGGCTATTGTTTAACCAGTCCTCTCCACGGGCTGCTGTTCAACCACCCCTCCACGGGCTACTGTTCATCCACCCCTCCACTGTCTACTGTTCATCCAGCCGTCCATGGGGTCGCCCTGTTAATCCAGCCCTCCACGGGGTCCTGTTCATCCAGCCCCAACCGGCTCGATCGATCGGGGTCCTGTTCATCCAGAGGCAACACCATGGGGTCTTGTTCATCCACCCCCACTGGGAACTATTCATCCAACCCCCCAGCAACGCTCACTGTTCATCCGGAGGCATCATCGATCGGCTTCAGTTAGCAGCTGTAGCGAAAGAATCGCTCGATCTGTTCTAGTTAACAGCCATCGATCGCTCGGGTTCAGTAACGCGTAGCGTGCAGTGCAATCGCTCGGGTTCAGTAGGCGAACGCCTCGCTCGGGTTCAGTTAGAGTCCAACGCCTCGCACCCACGTGCGTGCGTGTAAGAAAGAAACGCGCAAACCTCCATGCATCGCTTGGCCCCGACCACCCACCGTAACCAGGAACACCCTGATATTTTCCTCGCCCTCGCTTCTACCACGGTTTTTTCCGTCATGGACGGCCCAAATAATGTCATGCGACTGCGTCTCCGGCTTGCCCAGGACAAAAAGCCCATTTTCTGTCATGATTTCTTGTCATAGAAGTAGGAGCCCACCACACCTATGATGATACCGGGTTTGTCACAATTATCGTCATAGAAGTGTCATAAGTATGACAGAATTTTTTTCGTTCGGCCCAAAATGTCACGGATGTGTATTTTTTTGTAGTGTAAATCCTTCATCTCAAGGCAACAAGATAGGAAATCCTTGACCTCCTTAATAACCTTTAGGTTTGTTTTGAAAATCAATATGTCATCAACATACAAGAAAATGATAACTCCCTCACCCCCACCATGGCGATAGTACCCACATTTATTAGCTTCATTTAAAACAAAGCCTGCGGCTGTTAAAGTTCTTTCAAACTTCTCATGCCACTGCTTGGGTGCTTGCTTAAGTCCATACAAAGACTTCAGCAACACTTTTCCTTCGGGACCATCTACTACAAACCCATCTGGTTGTTCCATATAAATTTCCTCTTCCAACTCTCCATTTAGGAAAGCAGTATTTACATCCATTTGATGAACGAGAATACCATGTGAGGCAGCTAGTGAAAGTAGTACTCGAATAGTGGTTAGTCGCACCACAAGTGAGTAAGTATCAAAGAAGTCTTCACCTTCCTTTTGAGTATAACCCTTAGCCACGAGTCGTGCCTTGTACTTTTCGATAGTACCATCAGGTCTAAGCTTCTTCTTGAATACCCATTTGCACCCTATAGGTTTGCACCCATAAGGACGATCAGTTATCTCCTAAGTTTCATTTGCCAAGATGGAATCCATCTCACAATGGACCGCTTCCTTCCAGTAGTCAGCATCTTTAGATGCATAGGCCTCTGAAATAGTACTGGGAGTGTCATCTATGAGATATACAAGAAAATCATCACCAAAGGACTTCGCACTCCTCTGCCTCTTGCTCCTAGTAGGAACTTCATTCTTCTCCTCCACAGGATTTTCAAAGTGTTCATCGAAATGGTAGGTTCAGTAATTGTAACCGGTTCCTGATTCGATGAACTAGGCATCTCCTAATTAGATGAGGTAGCTATATCCTTCATGGGAAAGATATCTTCAAAGAAAGTCGCATCATTCGACTCCAGGACCGTACCGACATGCATGTTAGGTACCTCAGATTTTACAACTGAGAATCTATAACCAATGCTATGAAAAGCATATCCTAGGAAAACACAATCCATAGCTTTTGGTCCCAGCTTCCGCTTCTTTTGAATTGGCACATTGACTTTTGCCAAACAACCCCAGGTTCGTAGATAAGAGTGCTTTAACCTTTTCTTCTCCCATTCCTCAAATGGAGTTATCTCTTTGTTCTTTGTGGGAACTCGGTTTAGGACATGGCATGCAGTCAACATTGCCTCCCCCCACCATGCCTTGGAGAGACCCGATGTGTCTAACATGGCGTTAACCAACTCAGTTAGAATAAGGTTCTTTCTTTCAGCCACCCCATTTGACTGAGGTGAATAGGTAGGCGTCCTCTCATGGATTATACCATGTTCTGCATAAAAGGAATCAAATTCATTTGAGAAATACTCTCCACCACGATCGGACCTAAGCCTCTTGATGTTTCGATCAAGTTGGTTTTCTGCTTCAGCTTTATAGATCTTGAAATAGTTCAAAGCCTCATCCTTAGATTTCAGAAGATACACATGGCAGTATCTAGTGGAGTCATCAATTAATGTCATAAAATACTTCTTTCCACCTTTTGTTAACGCACCATTCATTTCACAAAGATCTGAATGTATGAGCTCTAGTGGTGCAAGATTTCTCATTTCCGCAGTCGCATGAGACTTACGAGGTTGCTTAGCTTGCACACAAACTTGACACTTAGATCCCTTGACAGTGGTGAAACTAGGGATTAAGTTCAACTTGGCTAATCGCGACATGCAACCAAAGTTAACATGACAGAGACGTGAAAGCCACACATTTGATTCACTATTGTTGCAAACATGATTAACAACTTTATTGCAAACGGCTGACAAGGATAAACAAAACAGGCCTCCTGACTCATAGCCTTTACCAACAAAGGTTCTATACTTGGATATTACAAATTTATTCGACTCAAAGACAAGCTTGTAGCCATCTCTACACAGAAGAGATCCGCTAACAAGATTTTTATTGACAGAGGGGACATAATGCGCATTCTTTAGCCGCACGATCTTCCCCGAAGTAAACTTCAGATCGACCGTGCCAACACCACGAACAAAATCACTTGAACCATTTCCCATCAGCATGGTGGAAGTCCCCGTGGTCTGATAATATGAAAACATGGAAATATCACCGCATACATGCACATTAGCACCCATGTTAATCAACTAATCAGGAGAATGACATACTGAAAGAATAGTGGGAAATATACCATACCCAGCATCCTTCATGTCTGTATCTCCAATGACAACATTAGTGGTCTTGCCGCCTTTCCCAAGATGACGCTTGCCATAGCGATTAGGGCAACTAGTTTCCCAATGACCAGGATCTCCACAACATGACAAACACCTTTCTTCTTGTCATTCTTCTTCTTGTCATTCTTCTTCTTGAAGTTCGTGTGCTATACAGCCTGGTTCTTCCCATCAAACTTCGCTTTACCATCAAACTTGCCCTTGTTCTTGAACTTG
>NC_041387.1:53943899-53960260 GCF_002162155.2 Triticum dicoccoides
GGTTATCCTTTGCTCTCACCTTTTCTTCCACATCAAGAGTGCCAATAAGATCCGAAATGGAAAACTCCTGCCTCTTATGCTTCAGTAAGGTAGCAAAGTTGCTCCACGAAGGAGGAAGCTTAGTGATGATACCACCGGCAACAAACTTGGCCGGTAGCATACAATTGAAGTGCTCAAGTTCTCTAGCAAATGACCATATCTCATGAGCTTGCTCAACCACGAAGCGCTCTTCAGTCATCCTGTAATCATACAATTGCTCCATGATGTACAGCTGAGTTCCAACATCCGAGACCTCAAACATGGCCTCAAGTGCGTCCCACATATCTTTTCCATTATCAATTGACGCATAAGCATCAACTATGTGCTCACCAAGAACACTCAAAAGAGCAGCCTTAAACAGGGTATCCATTTTCTGAAAAGCTTGTTCCTGTTGAGCATCATATTCTCCTTCTGGTTTACCAAGAATGGAGTCATAGCAGCTCATGGTTTGAAACCATAGAATGGCTCTCACGCGCCACCTCTTATAGTGGATACCCTCAAACATAGGAGGTCTCATGGAAGCAGCAAAACCACTCGGGGTAAATTGCCTATAATAAGGTTTTTGGATTGTTGGAAATATGAGCAATTTACCAAATAATTTTATTAACAGAAATACTAGATAACGCATGACTAATACAGTAGAGATAAAGTAAGTCATGCAAACTGATAGAGAGAAGGTAAATAGCATCTGCATATATGAACTAGAACGGAACACATCTAGAACATACACTAAAGAAAGAAGTTGTGGTAGAACCTCTAACATAAAGAGTATGAGAACGTACAGAACGGGAGCAGAATCACCAATCTTGGGGTCGATGTCCTTGCCAGTCATGTCGTCAACAAGGTTGTCGACGTCAGGGAAGAATTCGTCGTCGGGGAAGTAGTCGTCGGAGTCCGGGGCGTCCGTAACGAAGAAGTCAGTAGTCGCGCTGAGCACTCCCCAAAACCTTATCACCCTTCTCCCGTAAAGGACTCAAAGAGGTGGAGTTTCAGAGGCCTACTGTCCCGACCTGCGGTGCACGCTGCAAGCCAGGATGGGGAAGTCGTAGCAGCAACGCAGTGCTCAGGAACTTTGTGGCGAGAGGAAGAGGACCTTCTGGTGTGCATCTCTAGAGAGGAGCGACCTCCCTTTTATAGGCACAGGAGAGAGAAGCGAGAGGGCAATGACGTAAGGTGAAATGAAGAGACGGAGAAGAAGCGAACAGCCATCAGCCGAAGGGCTGCACCGTTTGCATTCAAACTCCACTATCGCTAAAAATCTTTTCAGTGTCTGTGTGACCTTTCGTATACCCGTCGTGCGTGGCAAAAATTTAGACATCGGCTCGGCTCATTCCCGCAACCCGTCGTTATGAGGCATGGCATGGAGAGACGGCCGACGGAGGAGGAGCGCACGCGTGGATGTCCCCCTTATTCTCATGCTCATACAAGTGGGGAAAGAACCTCCCTTATAAGGAGGTCCAACTCCCACTAAACTAGCAATGTGGGACTAAACTTTAGTAGTATCCCTTGCCTTGCATGAATGGGCTAAGTGGGCCTCTAGGATTTATTAGGAATTTATGAAATAGTTATTGGGTTGTCCGAAAATAGACTAAATTCCAGCACTTACCACTCGTCAATTTACTGCTGGTAATATGTTTTGATTCGTTGACATGAGAAGAAAGAACACCCAAAACATCTTACAGAGTAGTACCAAGTTATCACTTATCACATACTTCCTTCATCAAGGTTTATTGTTCCCAAAGACCAAAACAGCATGACCAAAAAAAGTACTTGATGAAGGCATCTCCAATAGGTCGTTTGTAAATCTTGTTGGTAAAATGTTCATGTCATCAACCAAAAAGCTCAATGGGTTGTATCTCAGACTCTAAGTCATCCAACAGGAGGTGATAAAATAAATGTGATGGCTCTCTACTTTGCCTTGGAGCTTCTGAAGGGTTGTTGGTTAAATCTACATGCAACTAAAGCGCCCTTTATCGAAAAAAAAATTACATGCGACCATGGCCTCTTTCCTCATTTAATATACACCACATCATCACTATGTCCTAGGTGGCAAATTTACCAACAACCATCTTACAATTGTTGGAGATGCCTACTCGAGGTGGTGGCGCTTTGGTGCTCCGGTGTGGCGTCTTCTTCGGGTGGTACCAGACGCCCCCCCTCTCACCCCACAAGTGCGGGTCGATGGCGAGTTTGGGCCAGGCCTATTGCCAATGACGGGTAATGGTGGCGTGCGGGTCTTCAGCTATCGGGAGTGGTGGATCTAGGATTGGGTTGTGGCAGGGCTTGAGGGCTAGATCGGATCTGACCCGTGGATGCCTGCTACTCCAGCGGCCCATCATCTAGAGTTGCCTAGACGATGATGTTGGCTGGCCCCAATGATCTGCACCACCAACCGAAGGGGGAGCTGGATCCAGTTGGGATATGGCGTACGTGTATGGGTACCTTGACACATGGATCAGCACTAGTGTTGGCCGGTCATGGCCGTGATTGTGCTATGGCACGATGAACCCACCCATCTCCTTTTCGTGTCAAAGCTAGTGTTTTGGCGGCATATTGTCTTGGTGGCGGTGGTGTATCATTCTTGGAAGCCAGAGCGGCGGCCCTGGATGGTGAGCCTGCACAGATTGGCTCTCCGACGAGTGGTGTTGCATGAGGTGTTGATAGTGTGCTTCAGTCATGTGGGTGCCATGCGTGCTAAGACAGGTAGTCATGGCGAAGCCATCACAGTTGGTGGCGGCTGAGGGAGTCCTGGATAAGGGGGTATCCGGACAGCCGAACTATATTCATCGTCCGGACTATAGAAGCATCAAGATACAAGACTCAAGACTTCGGCTCGTGTTCGGATGGGACTCTCCTTTGCGTGGAAGATAAGCTTGGCGATCCGGATATTATGTTTCCTTCCTTGTAACCGACTCCATGTAAACCCTAGCTCTCCAGTGTCTATATAAACCAGAGAGGATGGTCCTTAGAAGTCCGATCACAATTACAATCATACCATCATAGGCTAGCTCTTAGGGTTTAGCCTCTACGATCTCGTGGTAGATCTACTCTTGTACTACTCATATCTTCAATATTAATCAAGCAGGAAGTACGGTTTTACCTCCATCGAGAGGGCCCGAACCTGGGTAAACATTGTGTCCCTTGCTTCCTGTTACCATCAGCCTAAGACGCACAGATCGGGACCCCCTACCCGAGATCCGCCGATTTTGACACCGACATTGGTGCTTTCATTGAGAGTTCCTCTGTGTCGCCGCTGCAAAGGCTTGATGGCTCGTCTCGTTGTCAAGGAAGACATCACCTCTGGGGGAGCGCTGGTTGTAGGACAGACTCTCCGGCTTGGCGGCTTCATTATGACCGCCCCATCGGCTGTCGCGCCGACGATGGCCTCTCGGGTCATCACGCATAACCTTCGCATCGATTTGGAGCTTGCCGAACAGATGGATCCGATGGAGCTCTCCTCCCTTAACGAGCTCTTGGATCGCATCGCCGCTTTGGGAGTCGCTACGAACTACAACCGGATTGGGCTTAAACCCGACCAGAGGGACATTAGATCCCCGCCGGCCACCCATGAGATAGCGGTAGTGGAGGAACCACATGTGGGTTGCTCCTCAAATTTGAGGACGAATTATGTCCGGATCACCGAACTCAGTGAGCCAAACATCCATCTAAAGGAAGACATGACCCAGGTCCTGGACTTAGAATTGGGCGTTGGGCCGAAGGGATTAGGTAATACTCCAGATCCCGAACTGTCGGGCTCGGAACTTCCCGTGCCCCCGGGCGTCAGATCGGATCAGAATCCAGATTCAGCCAACGACACCCGCTCGGACTTAAACTATCTCTCCCGTATCAGGCAGGAGCCCCAGGAGACGGTACACCGTTACTGAGCCAGATTTCTCCTTGCTCTTAGTAAAGTCAAGGACTGCCACAAGGAGGACGTAGTCTCTCTTTTCTGCAGAAACTGCACGAACAAAGGACTCCTTAATGCTATAAGTCATCGTGACATAGCGCACTTTACGGACTTGGCAACCATAGTACAGAAGTACTGCACGATGGAAAGTGCCTAGAAGACCCAAACAGAATTTTGGGATAGTACGACCCTCACCAGAACCTTTGTTCGAACTAAACGGTCGAACTCTCGTAAGTCGACCAACTCAATTCCCAAGAAACCAAAACCCGCCCTAGGGCGGGGAACCGTATTTGAAGAATGGCTCAACGGGTCGTGTAAGCTTCACAGCACGTCGGATGCAACACCGACCCATAGCCTTAGAGCATGTTGGATACTCCGGCAGGTGGCCAAGAGTGGCGAGGATCTCCTCGAGAGCCATAAAGCAGAACCACATCCCGCCAAGGAACACAATACGGTACTGACAGTCTTCGAGACCTTTGCCTCAAACAATAGGCGCAAGCGAGCGCATCGAAGCTCTGCTGAAATTTGCCATGTGGCAAAAATAAATCCGTGAACGACACTGCTATAACCTTCAATGCCAGTGATGAACCCCAATTCCAGTCCGTCAGGGCGCCGGCCGCTCTGGTCCTCAGCCCAATAGTGGACGGCTTTCGGCTCACTAAAGTACTCATGGACGGCGGAAGCGGATTAAACCTAATCTACGAAGAAACACTCAAGAAGATGGAGATTGACAAAGGCTGCATTGAACAAAGTGGCACAACCTTCAGGGGAATTATCCCTAGTCGGGAGGCACGGTGTGCAGGAAAAATCACACTCGATGTGGTATTCGGCACCCCAGAGAATTGCAGGTCCGAAGAAATCACCTTCCAAGTGGCTCCTTTCAACAGCGGATACCACGCCCTTTTAGGGCGGGACGCGTTTGCAAGCTTTCAAGCCATACCCCATTACGGGTATATGAAGCTTAAAATGCCCGGACCCAATGGAATCATCACCCTAGATAGTGATACGGATGTTGCACTCCGTGCCGAAAACAAAACTGCATCACTAGCCTTGGAAGCACTATCCGAAGCCCTAGCGGCAGAAGAATTAACAACGCTACGCGCCACCGTGGATAGGGACGACGTGATACTCGACAAACGACCCAAGTCCACCTCATTCAAACCCGCAGATGAGATAATCAAATTCCAAGTCCACCCAACGGACCCCATGAAGATAGCTTCCCTCGGGACACAGTTGAACCCCGCTATGGACGCCGCACTGCGCGACTTCTTACGCGAGAATTGGGATATCTTCGCCTGGCACCCATCGGACATGCCGGGCATCCCCCGCGAATTGGCCGAACACAGCCTTAACATACTGAAGGGATACAAACCTGTTAAACAGACCCTAAGGCCATTTTCGGAGCCAAACGACAAGCCATGGGGGAGGAGCTAGCCAAGCTACTTGAGGCCGGATTCATCAGAGATATCAAACATCCGGATTGGCTGGCGAACTTGGTAATGGTACCAAAGAAGGACAAATCCTGGCGCATGTGCGTCGACTTCAAAGACCTTAACAAGGCTTGCCCCATGGATCCCTTTCCCCTCCCTCGCATCGATCAAATCGTCGATGCCACAGCTGGACACGACTCGCTGTGTTTCCTCGACGCATACTCTGGATACCATCAAATAAAGATGGAAGAGTCCGACCAAGCTGCAACAGCTTTCATAACGCCATATGGCCCTTTCTGCTTCAACACTATGCCTTTCGGGCTTAAGAATGCCGGAGCAACCTATCAACGCATGATTCAAACATGCCTGAAAAAGCAAATCGGCAAAACAGTGGAGGCATACGTGGACGACGTAGTCATAAAAACAAGACACGTCGAAACCCTAATAGATGACTTGAGGCTTACGTTTGACAACCTACGAACATACGACATCAAGCTGAATCCGGAAAAATGCGTTTTCGGCGTCCCCTCCGGAAAACTGTTGGGCTTTATCGTTTCCAATAGAGGAATTGAAGCTAATCCGGCAAAAATCCATGATTTCTCGCAGTTGGCTATACCAACAGACCTCAAACATATCCGGAAGCTAGTTGGATGCGTGGTTGCTTTAAGCCGCTTTATCTCCAGGTTAGGAGAAAAGGCATTGCCTCTTACCGCCTTCTTCGGCATACCGAACACTTCGCATGGACGGATGCGGACGCGGCCGGACTCGATGAAATAAAGACCTTATTGGCCAAAAATCCAGTCCTAACAGTGCCAAATATCGGCGAACCTATGCTACTGTACATAGCTGCAACACATCAAGTTGTAAGCGCAGTACTCATCGTCGAACGAGAGGTTGAAGGATACAAATTCCCGCTACAGAAGCCGGTTTATTATGTATCCACAGTCGTCACCCCATGCAAATCCCGATACCCACACTATCAAAAAATAGCATACGCGGTCTTCATGTCATCCCGAAATCTACGACACTACTTTCAAGAGTGTTCGATTATGGTGGCCTCCGAAGTACCACTAAGCGATATAATAAATAACCCCGATGCCACGGGACGGATTGCTAAATGGGCCATCGAGCTCCTCCCGTTCGACATAACATACAAGCCTCGGTGGCCTATCAAGTCGCAAGTATTAGCTGACTTCATCGCCGAATGGACAGAAGCCGAACTCCCTAAATAGTACGGCGCGTACTCCAACTGGATCATGCACTTTGACGGCTCTAAAATGCTGGCCGGATTGGGAGCAGGCGTAGTCCTAACTTCTCCCACTGGAGACACGGTCCAATACGTCCTCCAAATATTATACACAGACTCCAACAATGCAGCTGAATATGAGGCTCTGTTGCACGGTCTTCGGATGGCAGTCTCTATGGGCATTCAACGCCTAGAAGTATGCGGGGATTCAAACCTCGCAATATCACAAATAAACGACGACTTTGACGCCAAGGATCCGAAAATGGCGGCCTATCGTAATGCCGTCCTTAAAATGTCAGCTCGGTTCGAGGGGCTCGAATTCCACCATGTGGCTCGAGAAAACAATCAAGCGGCAGATGTCCTTGCCCGCATCGGCGCTAAACGCGACCCCGTCCCACCTAACATATTCCTAGAAAGGCTGTTCAAGCCATCCGTGGTATGGGAAGGGGAGTCCGGCAATACCAGCACAGATCCGAATACATCCCCAGATTCCGAACAATCAGACGTAATCGGAGGTTCTACCACCGAAATAACATCGTCAGCCCATGAAATAATGGCTGTCATCGCCCTGTGGACTGAGCCTTTCTTGGCCTACCTAAATAGGCAGGAGCTCCCTAACGACCACAAGGAAGCACGTTGCATTGTCTGGCGTTCTAAAGCTTACAAAGTCCATGAAGGGGAACTCTATAAGAAAAGTGCCACTGGAGTGCTCCAAAGGTGCATCTCCGAAGAGGAAGGGTGGCAGCTCTTGGCTGAAATCCATGCCGGACTGGGCGGGCACCACGCCGCGGCTCGAGCACTAGTCAGCAAGGCCTTCCGTACAGGTTTCTATTAGCCGACGGCCCGAGCAGACGCACAGGACCTTGTCCAACACTGTGTCGGTTGCCAGCTCTTTGCCAATCAGAGTCATATGCCCCCTACCGCTCTCCAAAAAATCCCTATAACTCGGCCCTTCGCGGTCTGGGGACTGGATATGGTCGGAACCCTTAAAGGGGGAAGCCACAAGAAAAAATACTTATTGGTCATGGTAGACAAGTTCACCAAATGGATAGAAGCCAAACCAGTGAAAACAGCCGAATCCGTACTAGTAATAGACTTTATATACAGGGTTGTACACCGATACGGTGTCCCCCACAACATCATCACCGATAATGGCTCAAATTTCATGGCCGATGAGGTGAAATCTTGGTGCGGCAAAATGGGCATTAAGCTCGACTATGCTTCCGTCTACCATCCTCAAACAAATGGCCAGGTCGAACGGGCAAACGGTCTTATTATGAGCGGCATCAAACCCAGACTAGTGCGATCCTTGACAGAGTCGGATACTCAGTGGGTCGAGGATCTCGACTCCGTACTCTGGGGGCTGCGGACCATGCCGAATTGCACCACCGGATATACACCATTTTTTATGGTGTACGGCGCGGAAGTAGTACTACCTTGCGACATAATACATGATTCGCCATGCGTACGCATGTACGAAGAGAAGGAAGTCGAGTTAGATCGGCAAGATAATTTGGACGCCCTAGCGGAGGAGCGCGATGTCGCTAAGGCCCGTTTCGCATTCTATCAGCAACAGGCTCGACGATACCAAAGGAGAGAAGTGCGGGCCAAAACTTATAATATTGGCGAACTCGTTCGACGCTTACCGGAGAAGAAGAAGGACAAGCTCAAACCCAAGTGGGAAGGCCCCTTCATCATCGACAAAGTTCTCACTGGAGGAGTGTATCGCTTACGTAATGCGTCCGTTAACAGACTCGAGCCAAACCCATGGAACGCGGCCAGACTCCGGAGATTCTACGCCTAGTGCCGAACTCAGTGTTCGTCTCCTTAACCCTCCTTTTTCAATTATGCTCCCTCCCTTTTCCTTTCTCGATCTTTTTATTTTCACACAATATTTAATACAGTACGGACTACCGGATTACTCCGGCCGCACTATGTGTGTAAGCTTTACCTGGGGGCTTCCTATACGGAAGCTAAATATAAATTACTTTCAGGGCTTCTTGCCCGTCGCACATGCGTTTCTTTTTCCATGTGTGCCTTTTCTTCACCATTATATGCATCGATATGACTTAAGACGTGGCCAAACTGGGTTGCCTGGCTCCTATGTTTATGCCCTACGTTCCTGTTAATTCGGCTAGGGCATAAGGGGAGCACCTCTGCGATTGTTACTGCCGGTTGAGTCGGATGTGTACCTCAGACTGGGTGAAGCTGAAAGCTAGTTTCCTTAAGAGAATATTCAGTCGGTGAACAAAAGATGTCTTTGTTTATTATAATATTAATCCCCAGAAGTTTTGTATCCTGCGCTTTGGTTCACAGTCTGGACATGTGCCTTGACACATGCTTACCCAGGGAAAGGAACCCTTAACGGAACTATTCTCTCTCGAAGATGTTTCTTACTAACCATGTAATATAACATAACTAGTTGGGTACTTGTCTGTTCAAGCACTTATGACCCCTACGCCTGGTCTCCACGCTTACCCCGGTTTTGTATAACCGAGCGGGTATTCGGACACACCCCGGACTTTAGGATCCGGGGGCTGAAGCGAAAAGGTCCGCCAAGACAAACGATTTTAATCCGGCTAGGGGCTACTTATGTCCATCGAATTACATAGTCATTTGGACTGATTATATTCATCCTCTATACCATCCAACAGGCTATCTAGCTTACAATCCTGTTGAGAATACTTTGTGGCTAATGCCATCTGGTCATATACCAAACTCACGGGAATTTCTTGCCCATCTGGCCCGGTCGGTCCAACTTCGGCCATATGGTTCGGGTCCAGCGTGGTGTAGCGCGTCTTCACCATCGCCCATGCTTCTCTTGCACCTTGCCGGCAGGCTGATATCTTCCACAAACGGAAGCGCTGCCGTGCTCCTTGAAGCATGTCCACAAGCCCCCCCCCCATGTATTTGGCAGGGAGCTTGATGGCCACAGAGACTGCGCAATGCCCTGCATCACCTGCCGAGCTCGCTCGTGCAGTTGTGAGAGGTCCTGCAGTAAATCACGTGCAGAAGCGGGCATCTCCTCCTCAGGGCTACCCGTCAGCATTCCTACAAACACAACTTTTTCAATATGCTTCCTCGCCGAACTATGCTATAGTTCGTTTAGGCACTTACAATAAATGCCGCGGCGAAGCCTTCTGTTCTCCTTCACGGAGTCTGCCAGCTGTGCACGGACGTCTTTCAGTTCCATGTTCAGCCGAACATTGGCATCTCGGAGCATATTCTTATCATGCTTCACTTGCGTCAGAATGCGCTCACCGGCCTTCAGCTGCCTCTGGAGATGCGACTCGTCATCCCCGCCGCCCTCTGGATTTACTCCGGGGTTGTCTACAGAACTCTCTGTTAAATTTGTCATACTAGCCAGTTGCCAGCTGGTGAATTTTCATATAAGTCAGATAAATATTACCACATGAGGCCTTCTGGGATTCCTCTAGCTTGGCAACTGTGGCCCTCAGTTGAGTCTTGCACTCCTCTAGCTCCCGAGACAATTGCTCATTCTTATCTACAAGAACCTGCGCATGAATTGATACTTAAAACTGTTGTTTCAACTATTTCAAGTCTCAGGGGCTACTGCTATATATATGCTCATCAAACTTTCTTACTCGTATATCTTTGGTATAATGGACTGTTGCCCGAGCGAGTCCGCTTTGAACAGCTCGGATGTATGCATCTCCAGAATTGAAGGCATTAAAAGCCTCTTCGGAAAATATGTTGTTGCGAAGCATGGCCCGTCGACGCCGATGTGCATGGTGTTGTCTACCTCCGAATTTGTGGCAGAGAGCATGTGTACGTCCTCTGTCGGACGACTATGCAGTGTCGGCCCTACGTCCGCCTCCTCTCTCGAAGTCGGTCCTGGAGCCCAACTGGTGGAGGCATGGTTGGCAGGATCTTCGGATACAGTCCGGATACTCCTCTTCCTGCCAAGATGTACAAAGGGCACTGTTATACTTCAAACGACAACAAATTACATGACAGGTTGTTTTCTTACCTCGGCGTGTTGGTTCTAATCGCCTTCCTCTTGAGCCTACCCAATCCGGACGACTGTGGCTGACGGGTCCCTAGGGGCTCGGCCCTGTGCTCCGAACGTCGCTTCTGCAAAAGCACGACATATCAGGGATAAGGTGTGACATCAGGAAAGAATCATCTTTGGAGGATCGAGTTTTCGGCTTGGCTTACACGCGACGAAGGTAACAGTCTGGGATAATCAGCTGTGATAGCTATCGGGGCGCCGTCACGGCTCACCCGATAAAATATCCCGTCGACAAGCTCCAGGGCCGCATCTGGGTCTTCTTCGAGTCCCGTATCCAGGGCCCTTTCGGGGTCCTCTGGCTGCGGGGAAGGGCTGGAGATTCCTTCCACGCCCCTCCTCAGTTCCTGCTCAGAAATATCGATGCAGGTAACTTTAGCAAAGAACGCCACAATAAGTGAAGCGATGAAATAAATGACGACTTACCTAGTTTGGGGGGTTGTACATGGAGAATCCGTCCCGAGGTTTGATGTGAAGGAATTCTTCCTCTTCTCCTTTGTACAGGTCGGACAGTATCCTTGCTAGAACGATGGGGGAGTCCGGACCCTTACGGCCACAGTGGGTGGCATCGTCTGTCCCATTGTAGTGCCACATGGGATTGCTCCGATATTGAAGCGGTTGCACTCCCCGCATTATGCATATTGCCATCACCTCGACTATCGTCAGTCCGTATTTGGCAAGTAACTTTATCCTGCTCATCAGGAAATGTACTTCCCTGGAATCCTCTTCTCGGGGGGCCTCGGGGGTGCCAGCTTAGACGTGCCCTCGGCGGGGTGTTACTGAATTTGGGGAGTCCTGTTCGGACTGGATCCGGAAGGGGAGCGTCGTTAATGTAAAACCACTCTGAAGTCCAGTTATCTGGTGCCTTCTTGGGAGTACCGGATAGGTATCCGGTCTCAGCGATATGCCATACTTCGGCCCCGCCCACTTGACATAGGGATTCTCCCTGGTTGTGGGGGACAAGGCAGAACAGCTTCTTCCACAATCCGAAATGAGCCTCGCGGCCTAGAAATAGCTCACAAAGGGCGACGTACCCTGCTATATGCAGTAAGGAGGCTGGGGTAAAGTTGTGCAACTAGAGGTCATAGAACTCCAGAAGTCCATGAAGGAACAGGTGAATACGAAACCCGACGCCCCTTAACAAATGCGGAATTAAGCATATCCGCTCCTCTGGAGATGGATTGGGGGATCTCTCTGCTTGTTCTCCACCGTTATAGGTGGCCACTGCGGCTCGGACAGGGACCATGAATGCTGGCGGGAGGAGCCCTTGGGTTTCTAACTTTACCAAATGGCTATGGGGAACTGAACACTCTCCCCGGTCCCCCGGCTTGGGGCAAGGGGAGCGAGCAGAAGAGCTGGGACGATCGGCCACGTTGGAATGGTTTTTTCTTGGTGCTTTGTTGGGTGCTTGCTCGAGGGGGGAGAGTGAGGTTTGGATCTGGGGATCCCTGTCTCTTTAAATAGACGGCTAGCCCGAAGGACCGAGGGTGGCAAATGCAAAAATGCCTTGACTCCTCGCATTCGCTCAACACGTGGAAATGGTCATTATTGAAGCACCGAAGCCGAGGAGTACAACATTGATGAAAATGTCGGACACTGTTCATCTTGATGGTAACATTGGAGTATTCGGAAGGAGGAACCCGCCTTGCAATGCCGAAGACAAGACTGCGCGCCGGACTCATCGTCATTGAAGCCTGGTTCAGGGGCTATTGAGGGAGTCCTGGATAAGGGGGTATCTAGACAGCCGGACTATATTCATCGTCCGGACTATAGAAGCATCAAGATACAAGACTCAAGACTTCGGCTCATGTCCGGATGGGACACTCCTTTGCGTGGAAGATAACCTTGGCGATCCGGATATTATGTTTCCTTCCTTCTAACTGACTCCATGTAAACCCTAGCTCTTCGGTGTCTATATAAACCGGAGAGGATGGTCCTTAGAAGGACGATCACAATTACAATCATACCATCATAGGCTAGCTCTTAGGGTTTAGCCTCTATGATCTCGTGGTAGATCTACTCTTGTACTACTCATATCTTCAATATTAATCAAGCAGGAAGTAGGGTTTTACCTCCATCGAGAGGGCCGGAAACTGGGGTAAACATTGTGTCCCTTGCTTCCTGTTCCCATCAGCCTAAGACGCACAGATCGGTACCCCCTACCCGAGATCCGCCGGTTTTGACACCGACAGTAGCCAAGCCCTGATCGGAATATGGAATTCCCATTTCATTGGGTGGGGACCCCATCGTGGTGGGCACATTAGGCCTCTGGGCCATCAGAGGTCATCATGATTTACAAGACCTGTTGTGCACATGGTGTTTGTTTCTGCCTCGCCTCTTTCACTAGCGGTTACTGCGGAAATTTAATCCTTCGATCATATCAGCATTGGCGAGCCTCGTGTTCTTCATGTACCCACAAGTCACGTTCTACATGTACCCACAAGTTCTCAGTTTGTGGATACCTTCACAAAATGGTTGCGTCCCACAATCTTTCAAGATTTTTGAACCACATTAAACATTGTGTTAGCCGTAGTTTCGATCGCGGATGCACATGTATGTTATTTTGTGTTTGTTGTAAGAGTCGATCCTAGTATTTATGTAGACCTATTTTGTGTCTTCGCATGGCTCTTCTGGATTTTTTCCAAAAGGACCCCTTGGCGAACAGATTGCCAAAAAGGACCACTCATCGAAAACATTGACAAAAAGGACCCCCTCACTAGTGGCGGCAGCGCCACACGTGGCACCTACCGCCATGCCTGGAGGCGGCGGGCCCTGCCGCCACGGCAGGAGGCGGCCGTGCGGGTGTAATGTTTTTGTACAGTACCTGGAGCCGGGACAGAACGGGCCAGGCAAGGTAGGCCATGCCGCCACCGGGCGAGGCGGCCTCTGCTGCCGCTGCTGCTCCGAGGCCGAGAGGTATAGCTGCACGGAATGTGAGGGATGGGCCAGGCCGCCACCACACTAGGCGTCACCTCTGTTGCTGCTCCACGCGTGGCAACGTCCTAGTTGTAGACGACGCTAATTCCCACGCATGCAGATGAGAATGAATTTCACGGGCAGGAATCTAACACTGTGAATTTTTTACATCTTCTGCCGACACACAGTGGTGCTCCTCTGCACTAGTTGCTTTGGCGAGAATCACTCACTGTACTGGCTTTTTCTTCAGCGGACGTGACCGCATCATTCACTCAGCTCTGCTTTTGCTTCAAAGGACGCGACCGCATCAATCACTCAGTGATGCTTTTGCTTGAGTCTATTGTTGTAGCCTAGGCGACAGCACTCGGGCATGCACTGGTTGCACTATTTTGCATCACGCGTATTTCCTGCCTAAAATTTCGTTTGTTTGGGCCTATTTTCTCGTCATCATTTGTCGTCTGGGCCTATAAAAGGAGACACTGAAGCTCTCGTCATCCTCGTCCAGCCATCCTCAAAATCGCCACTGTGCAAAGTGTGTAACACTTTTTTCATTCGGAATGAGTTTGCCTTACTCAGATCAAAGCATTAGGCCGAGGAAAATTAAGAATGCAAGTTTACCTCCGGTGGTGGCAGTTCTGCGGTGTTGGTGCGACGATCTTTGCAAGGTGAAGGAGGTGACGGATTTTTCAGATTGGTTGAGCATGAAGTTTTTCATGTGCGCCAATTATGAGGAAGATCCACCCGTAGCTAGTTCAGAGTACGACAAGCCTCCGATGTGCTTTAACCATCATGAATAGATATATTGTTTGTTTTTTGGTTGATTCTTTATTAACATTCTTTTTCTCGTTGGAATCTCCTCCGCATCTGTGCATGTACTACCGTTGGATTGACTCGGAGATGCTGACTTGGGCAGTCACTGAGATTCATGAAAGAAGTCGTCGTGCATGGGATAGTTTCTATGCGGAAGAGTGGCGTGAAAAGGTGGAATCAGAGGAGAACGTGGAGCAAGAGAGAGAGAGTTAAAAGAATACTATGCCGAGCGAAAGGGCTACTTTCAGGATTTACTAAAGAAAAACAAGGAAGATGCTCATCGTATGGAGGAGCAGGAACGACAGCGAAAGGAGGCTTGTGAGGCAGAGAGACAAAGAAAGAAAGAAAGGGCTCGTGAGGCCAAGGTAGCAGAAGAAGCTGGCAATGGAAAAGGAAAACATCCACGCTGGACTCAGTAGATACCTGGGGTAGTATTTTAAATTTCACAATCGTTTGTATCTTAATTTCGGCAGTTTAGTATAGCTTTATTTCACTAGTTAATGAAGGAAATATGCCCTAGAGTCAATAATAAAGTTATTATTTATTTCCTTATTTCATGATAAATGTTTATTATTCATGCTAGAATTGTATTAACCGGAAACTTAGTACATGTGTGAATACATAGACAAAACATAGAGTCCCTAGTATACCTCTACTTCACTAGCTCGTTAATAAAAGATGGTTATGTATCCTAACCATAGACATGTGGTGTCATTTGATGAATGGGATAACATCATTAGGAGAATGATGTGATGGACATGACCCATCCGTTAGCTTAGCATTATGATCGTTACAGTTTCATTGATATTGCTTTCTTCATGACTTATACATGTTCCTCAGACTACGAGATTATGCAACTCCCGAATACCGGAGGAACACCTTATGTGCTATCAAACTTCACAACATAAAAGGGTGATTATAAAGATGCACTACAGGTGTTTCAGAAGGTGTTTGCTGGGTTGGCATAGATCAAGGTTACGATTTGTCACTCTGGGTTTCGAAGAGGTATCTATGGGCCCTCTCGGTAATGCTCATCACTATAAGCCTTGCAAGCAATGTGACTAATGAGTTAGTTGCGAGATGAAGTATTACGGAATGAGTAAAGAGACTTGTCGGTAACGAGATTGAACTAAGTATGATGATATCGACGATCGAATCTCGGGCAAGTAACATACTGATGACAAAGGGAACAACGTATGTTGTTATGCGGTTTGACTGATAAAGATCTTCATAGAATATGTAGGAACAATATGAGCATCCAGGTTCTGCTATTGTGTGACGCCCGGATAATCATGCTACAGTAATCCCACGCTAATCATGCCACGTCACCTCGGTTACTGTTGCTAACCTTGCAATGATTCGAAACCGATTCGAATTCAAATTCATAATCAAGCAAACAATAAAAGATTTCAAATATTAAAACTAAAATGTTCGGAGTGAGCCAAATAATTCATAAGTAATGTTGGTGGATAAACCAAGTGATTATAAAAAATTTAAATGCACTTAACTAGATAAAACTGTAGCAAAAACAATTAATTGAATACTATTAAATTAATAAACAAATGTTAAACTAGCTTATTAGTCACCAAACTTTTTAGGGTAGTGGGTTATTTTGAAACACTATTTTTGGAGCTATTGTCATATTTTACTAAACTAAAAATAAAGTATAACTAAAATAAAACAGAAAGGAAAGAGTAAAAAGAAAAGAAAACCAGAAAACAAAATAAAATAAACCCCCCGGCCAACCGGGCCAGACGGCCCGCCTGTCAGCCCACTGGCCCAGGTCGGCCCCCACCTCACCTACTAACCCCTGGGGACACCGAACCCTAGCCCACTACCCACTCCTCCCCCCACGTTTCCCTCTCTCCCTCGTCTCCTCCCGATCCAGATCTGGATCGGTCGCCGGCGCCCTTCCCCGCGCTTGTCGCCGTCAACCGCCTCACCTCGCTGCCCTCGTCGTTGACCCCTCCACCGACGGACCCC
>NC_041387.1:53960564-53968494 GCF_002162155.2 Triticum dicoccoides
CCTGGCTTCGCAGGACGCCGCACCCGAGGACCACCTCGTCGGCGCCTCCTCTCCCCCGTCGCCCATCGACCCCGACGCTCACGACGCCGCGGCCACCGTCGCCTTCCTCTTCCTCGCGGGATCTCCTCCTCGCCGGCGTCGTGTCCCCATCTTCCACCCCGAGCACTGTTGCCTAGACCCCACGGCCCCCTGGTGAGGCTCCGGCATCTCCTCCTCCTCCCCTGCTCCGGCCACTTCGGCCATGGCCTCGCTCACCGGCGCCCGCACGCGCGCCGGCCGCCCTGGCTGCGCCTGCGCCCCCTGCCTGTGCCCGCGTGGCCTGCCGCCCGTAGTCACCTGTCGGCCTCGTCGTGCTCCCACTTGGCCCTAGACGACGCCCGCGCCCACGGTCCACACCCGCCGCCCTGCCA
Organism: Triticum dicoccoides; assembly: GCF_002162155.2. Lineage (NCBI taxonomy): Eukaryota > Viridiplantae > Streptophyta > Magnoliopsida > Poales > Poaceae > Triticum > Triticum dicoccoides. Next base: position 53,960,975 of record NC_041387.1, read on the forward strand.
CAGTCGTCCGCGGCCACCTCCACCCTCGTTCATCGGTTCCCCGCACCGTCGCCCCGTTTCCGTCCCGCAGTGGCCCTGCTACTGCGCCGCGCCGGCGCGCAGCCCTGGCCACCAGCGTCCCGCCCTGCTAGCCGGCGCTCCCGCTCGGGCGACGCCGTGCCCGATCTCGCCCCTGTCGGCCGCCCGCTCCTGGAGCCCGCGCTCATCCGCTACCGAGCACCCGAACCCGATAGGCCCCACGCCCAAAACATTTTTTTTATTAAAAAAAGTGAATTAAAAAAATATAATAATTAAATAATTCATAATAAAATTAATTAATTAATTAATTAACTAATCCTGTTTAGTTTAACTAATTAAGATTAATTAACCTAATAAATAGTTACCCTAATTAACTACTGTTAATTAGCTAAACAATCCCTAAAAGGTGGGACCCACCTGTCAGGTTGACCCAGTCAACCTCTATTGACTGCTGACATCATGCTGACATCAGCAATCACTGTTCTGGATAATGTTGCATTAAAATAATTAAATAAATCCTGAAAATGATTTAAATCTTTTAAAATTAATAGAGAATAAACCGTAGCTCAGATGAAAATACTTTCTACATGAAAGTTGCTCAGAACGACGAGACGAATCCGGATACGCAGTCCGTTCGTCCGCCACACACCCCTAACCTATCGAACCTGCAACTTTCCCCCTCCGGCTCCTCTGCCCGAAAACACGAAACACCGGGGATATTTTCCCGGATGTTTCCCCCCTTAACTGGTACCACCTCATACCACGCTAGGGCACGCCTAGCATCGTTACTTGTCATGTCATGCATCGATATGCATCTGTTTACATGGTATTCATTGTTTCTTCCCCCTCTTCTCTCCGGTAGACTACGAGACCGAGGCTGCTGCTGCCCAGTTCGACTACGGAGTTGACGGCCTCTCTCTCTTGCCAGAGCAACCAGCCAAGCCCCCCCCCCCTTGATCACCAGATATCGCCTATTCTCCTCTATACTGCTTGCATTAGAGTAGTGTAGCAGGTTACTGCTTTCCGTTAATCCTATTCTGATGCATAGCCTGTCATTGTTGCTACAGTCATTGATACCTTACCCGCAATCCTACATGCTTAGCATAGGATGCTAGTATTTTTCATCTGTGGCCCTACATTCTTGTCCGTCTGCTGTGCTATACTATCGGGCCGTGATCACTCGGGAGGTGATCACGGGTATATACTATATACGTTATACATGATATATGTGGTGACCAAAGACGGGTCGGCTGGTGGAGCACCCGCTAGTGGATCTTTGTGGCGGAGCGACATGGCAGTTTGAGACCGCCTAGGAGAGAGGTGGGCCTGGCCCTGTTCGGCATTCGCGGATATTTAACACGCTTAACGAGATCTTGGTATTTGATCTGAGTTGGCTACGAGCCTATACGCACTAACCATCTACGTGGGAGTAGTTATGGGTATCCCGGCGTCGTGGTATCAGCCGAAGCACTTCAGACGTCAGCGACGGAGCGGCGCGCGCCGGATTGGACTGGAACGCCTGCTAGGCTAGGTCTGCTTCCGGCCGCCCTCGCAACGTGCAGGTGTGCTATGGGCGATGGGCCCAGACCCCTGTGCGCTTAGGTTTAGACCGGCGTGCTGGCCTCTCTGTTTTGCCTAGGTGGGGCTGCGACGTGTTGATCTTCCGAGGCCGGGCATGACCCAGGAAAGTGTGTCCGGCCAAATGGGATCAAGCGTGTTCGGTAAGTTGGTGCACCCCTGCAGGGAAGTTAATCTATTCGAATGGCCGTGATCTTCGGTAACAGGACGACTTGGAGTTGTACCTTGACCTTATGACAACTAGAACCGGATACTTAATAACACACACCCTTCCAAGTTCCACAGACAACCCGGTGATCGCTTTTCCATAGGGCGACGAGGGGAGGATCGCCGGGTAGGATTATGCTATGCGATGCTACTTGGAGATGCTACTTGGAGATGCTACTTGGAGGACTTCAACCTACCCTCTTCTACCTGTTGCAAGACGGAGGTGACCAGAAGCGTAGTCTTCGATAAGACTAGCTATCCCCCTTTTATTCTGGCATTCTGCAGTTCAGTCCACCGATATGGCCCTTTACACATATACCCATGCATATGCAGTGTAGTTCCTTGCTTGCGAGTACTTTGGATGAGTACTCACGGTTGCTTTCTTCCCCCCTTTCCCCCTTTCCTTTCTTTCTGGTTGTCGCAACCAGATGCTGGAGCCCTGGAGCCAGACGCCACCGTCGACGACGACCCCTACTACACCGGAGGTGCCTACTACTACGTGCAGCCCACTGGCGATGACCAGGAGTAGTTAGGAGGATCCCAGGCAGGAGGCATGCGCCTCTTTCGATCTGTATCTCAGTTTGTGCTAGCCTTCTTAAGGCAAACTTGTTTAACTTTTGTCTGTACTCAGATATTGTTGCTTCCGCTGACTCGTCTATGATCGAGCACTTGTATTCGAGCCCTCGAGGCCCCTGGCTTGTATTATGATGCTTGTATGACTTATTTATGTTTTAGAGTTGTGTTGTGATATCTTCCCGTGAGTCCCTGATTTTGATCGTACACATTTCCGTGCATGATTAGTGTACGATTGAATCGGGGGCGTCACAAGTTGGTATCAGAGCCGACTGCCTGTAGGAATCCCCCTTTCCAACTCCTTGGTCGAAGTTGAGTCTAGTCGATGAAAATTGTTTTACTAACTTGGTTGTGCGGCCCATGGGCCCACATCGCCAATTGGGTGGTATTAGGATCTTTTACTCCTCGTCTATACTCTGGGACTCTGATCTCTCTTCTATTCGGGTTTAATGAATTTTACTAAATCTAACATTAGGATCTCGTAATCACTTTCACCCGAAGAGCCCCTTATTACCGATGATCGTCGGCTGCACCAGAAGATTTTGTAGATACTCTCTGATGTTCTCTCGAGACTCTGTGTCCGTCGCATTTGCAATTCCCTACCACCGAAATATCCTTATGGATAACTACCTACAATTGCCGTTCATACCTTCATCCTCAGTTGCTCTTGTTATTACAAGATGCCCTAAATTGCTCCCCGTTGTTCCGAAAATCCTTTAAGCTTACTGCCTTGCAGTTCTTTACCACATGGGTATCCCTATTGAAAATTCCTCGGACTTATTGAGTATCTGTTCATCCCCCGTTGTTCGTATGCTTCATAAGATACTCTGAAATACTATCCGACCTTCTGAGCATCCTCTTCAAACTATTGCTCTGCAAATACTTGTATGCTTACATTATGGATGCTCCCATGTCGCTAGCAATATTCACTAGTAACTTTTGACACCGTCATTTTGATCCTATTGATTCAACATGTGTGCGAACGCACACAATCATCTATCAACCCTTCTAAATTATCTTTCCGGCTCAGACGTCAATTTTGAAAATGAGCTGGATCTCGACCAATCAAATTGCCATCGAATGTACCCCTAAGGCTATTCAACTTATCCATCCTTAATCAGAGCATTGCTTCTGATCCCTTGTCTTGGAATTCATAATTCCTTTGCATTTGAGCTGTGAGTTAGTTAGTTGTTTCTATAATCCGATGCACTTGCATTCCTGCTTCCTTTGATAGGGTACCGATACTCACATCAGCTCCGTTGTAGACCACAAGACCTCTTGTTCGATTATTATCCGGCAGTGTCCCCCATATTCAATAACTCTGTGAGTCCTTCCTCGGATACATAATGCCTTTGGTAAAGTGTATCCTCTGCTTTGTCAAACATGCTATGCTTTCGAGCTTGTGTTATTTACCCCTGAAGTTGTGGTATATGTCCTAAGAAGCCCCGATGGGTTGGACCTATGCCTTCCTTAATCTGTGTGAACTCGAAAGTTTTTACGGGTCATACTCCTCTGATAATTCACCAGGTAGGTTTTGACACTGAAATCATTTTTATCTAGAGAAGTGAATGAAAGGTTATGCATTGAAGAAGTGGGAGTCGACCTTGAACTTTGTGTTCATGCCCATGGACATGATGTAGATCATATCATTAAAGCTTCTCTTAAATTAATTATTCCCTTGGTATAAGTTCTTATATCTGGGATTTGGCCTTTTGCAATCATGGTTCCGACCATGATCTCCTTGAAATACCAATTCTCGTGCAAGTTTAAGCACTTATCTTCTTTAGAACACTACCCCAGTCCAAGCTCTACTTTGGACTGTCGTCGAGTATTACCCCATGGTATCTCGAGATTATCATGGAACTGCCTAAATTTTTATGAGTTCATCAAGTACTACCTTCTCACTGATTCAAATTTTTCACGGGCTCTGAGTTATTAAAAACTCAAAGACACTGATAACTGAATCGAGTTCGCATTGCGATTCAACAAGTATTTGAACCCATCACTGCTTACAAATTTATTAATCCTTCAAGTCGTTCCTAGCCTGATCGGCTATATCATTATCGAGCTAATTTTAACTGTGCTACCCGGTCCTTCTTCCCGGAGCACAATTTTCGACGATGAACTAACCTTACGTCGATCATCATCGTCATATCATTTCGCCTTGAACAACAAGCTTGGTTTTGAGTTTGTGTCGTACCCTTGGTTCCAATAACCTTTCACTTTATCATTACTTTGACTTGATGTCGTCGCCGATCGATTACATCTTCATGAACTCTCGCGACAAATGTGTCGTGAATATCATCAACATTCTGAGCTCTTCCAAGAGATCTATTGAAATCATGATGAGAAATACCATCCTTGCCCTTGATGATTGGTGTTATCATCGACCACTTTATTGCCTTCCGTTCAACACAAACTGGTTCGTGTTTCGTGTTATACCTTGAGATCCTTACTATCCAACATTTGTTCTTCTTTAGCTTGGAGTATTACCATCTTTTATGACAAGAATGTCATGAGGATTACTCCACCTCTTAAGAATTCTTGGTATAGTGATACTTCTCACCATCACCATTCTTTCTTGGTTCCCGTGTTGATTCTAACCGAGGTACCTACAAGTGAACGATGTTGTTTGGATTCTGTACTTCTAGCAACCCTATTGCTTGAAGTTAATGGTCAACCATTCATTCTTAGACTATTGATTATTGAATCACCATTCTATCATTGATCGTGCTACCTAGTCCCATATTTCGGTTGCACCTTTAACCAATGTTTAACGGTGTATGTTTTCCTCAAGCATACATCATTATATCATTTGATCTGATAAGTGTTATCTCCTTGTTCACATAACTGTGGAAATCCACCTTTTTGGAAATCTTGAGGATTTTCGCTGATTCCATCAGCTACCCCCTCATCCTCTCCTTGATTTAATGATGAGCTCTTGTTTCGGAACTTGGTCCCATACCTGACACCAATCAGATCTGAATCTCGGTAAGATATGATGGTTGGAACATATTTCCAAGAGTTATAACAATGGTCTTTAGGTGACCCGGTAAGGTGATGTCGTGCCTAGCACACCTGGTCGGAGGCCCTCTTGTTATAGTTCCCCTTTTCAGCAAGGTTACCCACTCTTCCATGGGGAAACTGTAAGACTTATTCTGCAAGTTGTTCCTGATGAATCTTTTGAGTATCCAAAGTCTGACCTTTGCTTGAAGACCATGTCAATGCTATCTCGAAACATGTCTGTGGTACTCCGTTCATCAACAAGAACATTTGAAGCACAATGCTAAATTCTCTTTATCAATTATCCAAACACCGTTGTATGGGTAACGTCATGAAATTCCTCTCCCTGTACCTCAATGATTCTCTACTTCTATCCTGTCAAGGATATCATGCCCCGCTTGTCCTTGGGAAGGATATACCCCTGAAATATGTGTGTATACACATTTTCCTCCCCATTGTTTTGATTAAACCTGGAAATCACCTTTCCTTTCCATTGGTTTATTTAAACCTTTCTATGATCTATATGATATAAACAGTAATAATTCCCTACTTGTGCAAACACCTTGGTGTACAACTCGGTCAGTAAGACCCTGTTACTTTTGTTGATGACATTTCGGTAACCACCGATTGACGAGAACTTTGCCTATTGGTCTGCCTCGTTCAACGAGCAGGAAAATGGTTCTCTTCGTCCCTCGCCCCTGGTATCGACATTGTTGCCAACATAATCGACAGGCTATCCTCTGACATGCCTTTCTTGCATGATCACGCAAGACGTCTCCGCCCTTCCTACTTTTAACCCACATGGTGGGCCCATAACCCACAGTTCCACAGGATCGAAACCTGACTCTCCTGTACACCCCCTGTTCCCAAAGTTATTCCTCTCGCGTGGACTCGTACGTAATTCATGAGCCACCTTCCGATGAGATCATCAATTCTGGCATCGGAAACAATAATTATTCCGTTGCTTGGAACCCCTTTCACCTTATGTCTAGGCATTGAACGATTGCCTAGCTGCTTGAAACTTCTTATTGTACCTTCCAACTTTACTCTCGATGTGTTTATTTTGTTCAACTCGAGAGGTACTCATATGCTCATTCATGGGTTAATCCCAGATTATTACCCTTATAGCATTCTGTCGTTTCCAATCTACCCCGTTACCTATTCGTAAGTACGATGGAGTTTCCGAAGAAAGGATGCCGACTTTTCATCTCAATGACCTGAAGCAGAAAAATGAAGACATCAATGTAATGAATCAACTGCTTCGAGAAGAGCAACCAAGACCGAGAGGGTTCGTTAGAATTTCGTAACTAGACCTTACCCCCTAGTCCCCCTCTTAAATCTCGGGACGAGATTTCTTGTAGTGGAGGAGAATTGTGACGCCCGGATAATCATGCTACAGTAATCCCACGCTAATCATGCCACGTCACCTCGGTTACTGTTGCTAACCTTGCAATGATTCGAAACCGATTCGAATTCAAATTCATAATCAAGCAAACAATAAAAGATTTCAAATATTAAAACTAAAATGTTCGGAGTGAGCCAAATAATTCATAAGTAATGTTGGTGGATAAACCAAGTGATTATAAAAAATTTAAATGCACTTAACTAGATAAAACTGTAGCAAAAACAATTAATTGAATACTATTAAATTAATAAACAAATGTTAAACTAGCTTATTAGTCACCAAACTTTTTAGGGTAGTGGGTTATTTTGAAACACTATTTTTGGAGCTATTGTCATATTTTACTAAACTAAAAATAAAGTATAACTAAAATAAAACAGAAAGGAAAGAGAATAAAAAGAAAAAAAACCAGAAAACAAAATAAAATAAACCCCCCGGCCAACCGGGCCAGACGGCCCGCCGGTCAGCCCACTGGCCCAGGTCGGCCCCCACCTCACCTACTAACCCCTGGGGACACCGAACCCTAGCCCACTACCCACTCCTCCCCCCACATTTCCCTCTCTCCCTCGTCTCCTCCCAATCCAGATCTGGATCGGGCGCCGGCGCCCTTCCCCGCGCTTGTCGCCGTCAACCGCCTCACCTCGCTGCCCTCGTCGTCGACCCCTCCACCGACGGACCCCCCCAGTCATCGTCGTCGCCCTGGCTTCGCAGGACGCCGCACCCGAGGACCACCTCGTCG
>NC_041387.1:53969224-53988242 GCF_002162155.2 Triticum dicoccoides
GCGCCGGCCGCCCTGGCTGCGCCCGCGCCCCCTGCCTGTGCCCGCGTGGCCTGCCGCCCGTAGTCACCTGTCGGCCTCGTCGTGCTCCCACTTGGCCCCAGACGACGCCCGCGCCCATGGTCCGCACCCGTCGCCCTGCCACAGTCGTCCGCGGCCACCTCCACCCTCGCTCGTCGGTTCCCCGCACCGTCGCCCCGTTTCCGTCCCGCAGTGGCCCTGCTACTGCGCCGCACCGGCGCGCAGCCCTGGCCACCAGCGTCCCGCCCTGCTAGCCGGCGCTCCCGCTTGGGCGACGCCGTGCCCGATCTCGCCCCTGTCGGCCGCCCGCTCCTGGAGCCCGCGCTCATCCGCTACCGAGCACCCGAACCCGATAGGCCCCTGGGGCCTATGACAGATGGGCCCCATGCCCAAAACATTTTTTTTATTAAAAAAAGAGAATTAAAAAATATAATAATTAAATAATTAATAATAAAATTAATTAATTAATTAATTAACTTAACTTAACTAATCCTGTTTAGTTTAACTAATTAAGATTAATTAACCTAATAAATACTTACCCTAATTAACTACTGTTAATTAGCTAAACAATCCCTAACAGGTGGGACCCACCTATCAGGTTGACCCAGTCAACCTCTATTGACTGCTGACATCATGCTGACATCATGCTGACATCAGCAATCACTGTTCTGGATAATGTTGCATTAAAATAATTAAATAAATCCTGAAAATGATTTAAATCTTTTAAAATTAATAGAGAATAAACCGTAGCTCAGATGAAAATACTTTCTACATGAAAGTTGCTCAGAACGACGAGACGAATCCGGATACGCAGTCCGTTCGTCCGCCACACACCCCTAACCTATCGAACCTGCAACTTTCCCCCTCCGGCTCCTCTGCCCGAAAACACGAAACACCGGGGATATTTTCCCGGATGTTTCCCCCCTTAACTGGTACCACCTCATACCACGCTAGGGCACGCCTAGCATCGTTACTTGTCATGTCATGCATCGATATGCATCTGTTTACATGGTATTCATTGTTTCTTCCCCCTCTTCTCTCCGGTAGACTACGAGACCGACGCTGCTGCTGCCCAGTTCGACTACGGAGTTGACGACCTCTCTCTCTTGCCAGAGCAACCAGGCAAGCCCCCCCCCCTTGATCACCAGATATCGCCTATTCTCCTCTATACTGCTTGCATTAGAGTAGTGTAGCAGGTTACTGCTTTCCGTTAATCCTATTCTGATGCATAGCCTGTCATTATTGCTACAGTCATTGATACCTTACCCGCAATCCTACATGCTTAGCATAGGATGCTAGTATTTTTCATCTGTGGCCCTACATTCTTGTCCGTCTTCTGTGCTATACTATCGGGCCGTGATCACTCGGGAGGTGATCACGGGTATATACTATATACGTTATACATGATACATGTGGTGACCAAAGACGGGTCGGCTGGTGGAGCACCCGCGAGTGGATCTTTGTGGTGGAGCGACAGGGCAGGTTGAGACCGCCTAGGAGAGAGGTGGGCCTGGCCCTGTTCGGCGTTCGCGGATATTTAACATGCTTAACGAGATCTTGGTATTTGATCTGAGTTGGCTACGAGCCTATACGCACTAACCATCTACGTGGGAGTAGTTATGGGTATCCCGGCATCGTGGTATCAGCCGAAGCACTTCAGACGTTAGCGACGGAGCGGTGCACGCCGGATTGGACTGGAACGCCTGCTAGGCTAGGTATGCTTCCGGCCGCCCTCACAACGTGCAGGTGTGCTATGGGCGATGGGCCCAGACCCCTGTGCGCTTAGGTTTAGACCGGCGTGCTGGCCTCTCTGTTTTGCCTAGGTGGGGCTGCGACGTGTTGATCTTCCGAGGCCGGGCATGACCCAGGAAAGTGTGTCCGGCCAAATGGGATCAAGCGTGTTGGGTAAGTTGGTGCACCCCTGCAGGGAAGTTAATCTATTCGAATAGCCGTGATCTTCGGTAACAGGACGACTTGGAGTTGTACCTTGACCTTATGACAACTAGAACCGGATACTTAATAAAACACACCCTTCCAAGTTCCACAGACAACCCGGTGATCGCTTTTCCACAGGGCGACGAGGGGAGGATCGCCGGGTAGGATTATGCTATGCGAAGCTACTTGGAGATGGTACTTGGAGATGCTACTTGGAGGACTTCAATCTACCCTCTTCTACCTGTTGCAAGACGGAGGTGACCAGAAGCGTAGTCTTCGATAAGACTAGCTATCCCCATTTTATTCTGGCATTCTACAGTTCAGTCCACCGATATGGCCCTTTACACATATACCCATGCATATGTAGTGTAGTTCCTTGCTTGCGAGTACTTTGGATGAGTACTCACGGTTGCTTTCTTCCCCCCTTTCCCCCTTTCCTTTCTTTCTGGTTGTCGCAACCAGATGCTAGAGCCCTGGAGCCAGACGCCACCGTCGACGACGACCCCTACTACACCGGAGGTGCCTACTACTACTTGCAGCCCGCTGGCGACGACCAGGAGTAGTTAGGAGGATCCCAGGCAGGAGGCATGCGCCTCTTTCGATCTGTATCCCAGTTTGTGCTAGCCTTCTTAAGGCAAACTTGTTTAACTTATGTCTGTACTCAGATATTGTTGCTTCCGCTGACTCGTCTATGATCGAGCACTTGTATTCGAGCCCTCGAGGCCCCTGGCTTGTATTATGATGCTTGTATGACTTATTTATGTTTTAGAGTTGTGTTGTGATATCTTCCCGTGAGTCCTTGATTTTGATCGTACACATTTGCGTGCATGATTAGTGTACGATTGAATCGGGGGCGTCACATATTGGTTATTGACCAGAGATGTGTCTCAGTCATGTCTACATAGTTCTCGAACCCGTAGGGTCCGCACGCTTAACGTTCGATTTCTTCCACCAACTTCACAACCATCCTTCGTTGATGACAGGCAAGCTCAACCATAGTTTCCGTAGTTTGGTTCAATTCATTCGGCATTTCCATTTCCAACTGGTAAGTTCTATTTTCTCCGACCCAAGGAAGAAGATCACAAGCGGGAGTCCCCTCTAGGAAGAGATACTTTGCAAAGGCCGTACGCTACTGTTGAATGGCCAAATAGGGATTGAAACAGAGTAAATAACTAGAGTATCCCATCATAGTGGTAGTTGCATTTACGCGACCGGGTTCGAGCCACGGGACAAGACCAAGTTGGATTTGATTTTTCACATCCGTGGATGGAAGACCGTATATTTCTCATGGAATCTCAGGTGAGTGCTTAGGCCAAGCCACAATTACCAAGGCATGATTGAATCCGCCAAAGAGAAGGGATGACGATTGGTATTATGAGTTTATGTGATTTGATGTACCGAAGTTTGTTCAGAGTCCCGGATGAGATCACGGACATGACGAGGAGTCCCAAAATGGCCGAGACATAAAGATTGATATATTGGACGACTATATTCGGACATCGGAAGTGTTCCGAAGAAGTTTCGAATAAAACCGGAGTGCCGGAGGGTTATCGGAACCCCTGGGGGAACTAATGGGCCTCGATGGGCTTTAGTGGAGAGCGAGAGAGGGGAGGCCAGGGCAGGCCGTGCACCCCCTCCACCTTGAGTCCGAATTGGAAGGGGGGCGGCGCCCCCCTTTCCTTCTCCCTCTCCCTCTCCTTCCTTCCCACTCTCTCCCTTTTGGTGGAAACCTACTAGGACTTGGAGTCCTAGTAGGATTCCCCTCTTGGGGGCGCGCCAAGAAGGGCCGGACGGCCTCCCCTCTCCTCCTTTATATAGGGGGGAGGGGGCACCCCATAGACACACAAGTTGATCTATTAGTCGTGTGTGATGCCCCCCTCCATAGGTTTCCACCTCGGTCATATATTCATAGTGCTTAGGCGAAACCCTGCGCTAGTAACTTCATCATCACCGCCACCACGACATCGTGTTGACGAAACTCTCCCTCGGCGTCAACTGGATCAAGAGTACGAGGGACGTCATCGAGCTGAACGTCTTCTGAACGCGGAGGTGCCGTGCGTTCGGTACTTGATCGGTTGGACCACGAAGAAGTTCGACTACATCAACCGCGTTATTGAAACGCTTCCGCTTTCGGTTGATGATGGTACGTGGACACACTCTCCCCTCTCGTTGCTATGCATCACCTAGATAGATCTTGCATGATCGTAGGAAATTTTTGAAATTACCACGTTCCCCAACAGTGGCATCACAGCCAGGTCTATGCGTAGATGTTATATGCACGATTAGAACACAAAGAGTTGTACGCGATAATAGTCATACTGCTTACCACCAACGTCTTACTTTGATTCGGCGGTATTGTTGGATGAAGCAGCCTGGACCGACATTACATGACCGTGTTCATGAGACTGGTTCTACCGACGTGCTTTTGCACATAGGTGGCGCGCGGGTGTTTGTTTCTCCAACTTTAATTGAATCGAGTTTGACTACGGCCGATCCTTGTTGATGGTTAAAATAGCACACTTGACGAAAAATCGTTGTGGTTTTGATGCGTAGGTAAGAACGGTTCTTGCTAGAAGCCCGCAGTAGCCACGTAAAACTTGCAACAACAAAGTAGAGGGCGTCTAACTTGTTTTTGCAGGGCTTGTTGTGATGTGATATGGTCAAGACATGATGTGATATAATTTGTTGTATGAGATGATCATGTTTTGTAATAGAGTTATCGGCAACTGGCAGGAGCCATATGGTTGTCGCTTTATTGTAGGAAATGCAATGGCCATGCAATTGCTTTACTTTATGACTAAGTGGTAGCGATAGTCATAGTAGCAATAGTTGCCGAGATGACAACGATGCTTCGATGGAGATCAAGGTGTCAAGCCAGTGACGATGGAGATCATGACGATGCTTTGGTGATGGAGATCATGAGCATAAGATGATGATGGACATATCATGTCACATATTTTGATTGCATGTGATGTTTATGTTCTATGCATCTTGTTTTTCTTAGTACAGCAGTAGCATTATAAGATGATCCCTTACTAAATTTCAGGGTATAAGTGTTCTCCCTGAGTATGCACCATTGCGACAGTTCTTCATGCTAAGACACCACATGATGATCGGGTGATAAGCTCTATGTTCACATATAATGGGTGCAAGCCAGTTTTGCGCGCGCAAAATACTCGGGTTAAACTTGACGAGCCTAGCATATGCAGATATGGCCTCTGAACACCGGAGACCAAAAGGTCGAGCGTGAATCATATAGTAGATATGATCAACATAGTGATGTTCACCATTGAAAACTACTCCATCTCACGTGATGATCGGACATGGTTTAGTTGATTTGGATCACGTGATCATTTAGATGACTAGAGGGATGTCTATCTAAGTGGGAGTTCTGAGGTCCCACTTACTGCACAGAAGAATTATGTCCTTGATGCACCACTAGGTGACAGACCTATTGCAGGAGCAGACGCAGACGTTATGAATGTTTGACTAGCTCAATATGATGACTACTTGATAGTTTAGTGCACCATGATTTACGGCTTAGAACCGAGACTTCAAAAATGTTTTGGACGCCACAGAGCATATGAGATGTTCCAAGAACTGAAATTGGTATTTCAGACTCATGCCCATGTCGAGAAGTATGACACCTCCGACAAGTACTTCGCCTAAAAGATGGAGGAGATTTGCTCAGCTAGTGAGCATGTACTCAGAATGTCTGGGTACTACAATCTCTTGAATCAAGTGGGAGTTAATCTTCCAGATAAGATAGTGATTGACAGAGTTCTTTAGTCACCATCACCAAGTTACTGGAACCTCGTGATGAACTATAGTATGCAAGGGATGACAAAAATGATTCCCGACCTCTTCGTGATGCTGAAATCGACGAAGGTAGAAATCAAGAAAGAGCATCAAGTGTTGTTGATTAACAAGACCACTAGTTTCAAGAAAAGGGCAAAGGGAAAGAAAGTGAACTTCTAGTATAATGGCAACCAAGTTGTCACTCCCGTGAAGAAGCCCAAAGCTAGACCTAAGCCTGAAACTGAGTGCTTCTACTGCAAAGGAAATGGTCACTCGAAGCGGAACTACGCCAAATATTTGGTGGATAAGAGGGATGGCAAAGTGAACAAAGGTATATTTGATATACAAGTTATTGATGTGTACTGTGCTAGTGTCCATAGTAGCCCCTGGGTATTCGATACTTGTTCGGTTGCTAAGATTACTAACTCAAGACAGGAGTTACAGAATAAACAGAGACTAGTTGAGGGTGAAGTGACGATGTATGTTGGAAGTGGTTCCAAGATTGATATGATCATCATCGCACACTCCTTATACTTTCGGAATTAGTGTTGAACCTAAATAAATGTTATTTGGTGTTTGCGTTGAGCATGAATATGATTAGATCATGTTTATTGCAATAAGGTTATTCATTTAAGAAAGAGGATAATTGTTATTCTGCTTACATGAATAAAACCTTCTATGGTCATACACCCAATGTTGATGGTTTGTTGAATCTCGATCGTGGTAATACACATATTAATAGTATTGATGCCAAAAGATGCAAAGTTGATAACGATAGTGCAAGTTATTTGTGGCACTGCCGTTTGGGTCATATCGATGTAAAGCGCATAAAGAAACTCCATAAAGATGGACTTTTGGAATCACTTGATTATGAATCATTTCATGCTTGCGAACCGTGCCTTATGGGCAAGATGACTAAAACTATGTTCTCCGGAACAATGGAAAGAGCTAGTGACTTATTGGAAATAAAACATACCGATGTATGCGGTCCAATGAGTGTTTATGCTCGTGGAGGCCATCATTATTTTCACAGATGATTTGAGAAGATAGGGTATATCTACTTAATGAAACAAAAGTCTGAAACATTTGAAAAGTTCAAAGAATTTTAGACTGAAGTGGAGAATCATTGTAACAAGAAAATAAAGTTTCTACGATCTGATCGTGGAGGAGAATATTTGAGTTACAAGTTTGGCCTTCATTTAAAACAATGTGCAATAGTTTCACAGCTCACGCCACCTGGAACACCACAGTGTAATGGTGTGTCCGAACGTCGTAACCAGGGCCGGTCCTAAGATTTTGGGGGCCCGGGGCGAAAGTAAAATTTGAGGCCCCCTAATGTAATAAATCATAACAATGATAAAAATAATATATGCATTTATAAAATGTTATCAATAATTACTTAAAATACAGCCAAAAGCTAATATTCATATAAAATGACTTATACATGTTACCTAAACAATTCTTGTAAAATTCTTTTATGTAAAATCACTTATGATTGTGTCGATGTTAATCTCATTCATCAATTTCTTCTCCATAAATAATGTTGCATAATCGTTTAAGCTTTGTCGGGTCATTATTTACCCATAATGGTTCTTCAATAATATAAAGGTTCAAAAGCATATTTTTAGTTGATGCAACAATCATAGACACAGTACCTAAATCTGAAATAGCATTAGTTTTGCAATACTTTCTTCAAAGAAGTGACTCAAATCAAACAAAACACGCAAATATTTAACATGAAAAATCCTTCCCAGCTTCTAGAATTTCTTCTTGGTTACTACTTTTATGAAACTGTTTCTTACTCTTAGCATGATATTTTATTGAAAATTGTATGAAAAACAATATGATATACCTTAGATTGATTAGATCGGCATCAGTGGCTGGACCCTCGGCGATGATGTGTTGGCATTGTCTGATGGCAGGCGCTTGGCGATGTACGTGTGCGCCTACTCCGGCAGGGCCAATTTTCAGGGGCTGGGCGGTGCGCGTGCTCCGTCATCGGCTACATACAACATTGGGAGAGTAGTCTACCCTCTGCAATTTGGGATCTGGTGTATGAAACCAGGGAACAGAGAACAGAAAATTAAGAATAAACTCACGTCATACGATCGTTTTCCTTCTTGAGGAAGAATGTTTCCTAATGATAATTAAGGAATAAAGAGAACGAACCACGTAATTTAGGTACGTAGCTGCTCTTTTCCCTCCTGGTCGTACGCTAATTGAAGCGATTTATATGCATTTACCTGCTGTGATTTTATGGCCTATGGGCTACTTTACATGTATGCGTACACTTGGGAGGGGGGCCCTCAATCCTGGGGGCCCGGGGCGGCCGCCCCTGCTGCCCCCCCCCCCCCCTCAGGGTCGGCCCTGGTCGTAACCGCACTTTATTGGATATGGTGCGGTCTATGATGTCTCTTACCAATTTACCACTATCATTTTGGGGTTATGCATTAGAGGCAACTGCATTCACGTTAAACATGGCACCATCAAAATCCGTTGAGACGACGCCTTATGAACTGTGGTTTGGCAAGAAACCAAAGTTGTCGTTTCTTAAAGTTTGGGGCTGCGATGCTTATGTGAAAAAGCTTCAACCTGATAAGCTCGAGCCTAAATCGGAGAAGTGCGTCTTCATAGGATACCCAAAGAAAACTGTTTGGTACACCTTCTATCACAGATCCGAAGGCAAAATATTTGTTGCTAAAAATGGATCCTTTCTAGAGAAGGAGTTTCTCTCGAAAGAAGTGAGTGGGAGGAAAGTAGAACTTGATGAGGTAATTGTACCTTCTCCCGAATTGGAAAGTAGTTCATCACAGAAATCAGTTCCAGTGATTCCTACACCAATTAGTGAGGAAGCTAATGATGATGATCATGGAACTTCATATCAAGTTACTACCGAACAACGTAGGTCAACCGGAGTATGATCCACACCAGAGTGGTACGGTAATCCTATTCTAGAAGTCATGTCACTAGACCATGATGAACCTACGAACTATGAGGAAGCGATGATGAGACCGGATTCCGTGAAATGGCTTGAGGCCATGAAATCTGAGATGGGATCCATGTATGAGAACAAAGTATGGACTTTGGTGGACTTGCCCGATTATCGCAAGCCATATTAAATAAATGGAACTTCAAGAGGAAGACGAACGCTGATAGTAGTGTTACTATCTACAAAGCTCGACTTGTCACAAAAGGTTTTTGACAAGTTCAAGGAGTTGACTACGATGAGACTTTCTCACCCGTAGCGATGCTTAAGTCTGTCTGAATCATGTTAGCAATTACTGCATTTTATGATTATGAAATTTGGCAGATGGATGTCAAAACTACATTCTTGAATGGATTTCTGGAAGAAGAGTTGTATATGATGCAACCAGAAGGTTTTCTCGATCCAAAGGGTGCTAACAAAGTGTGCAAGCTCCAGCTATCCATTTATGGACTGGTGCAAGCCTCTCCGAGTTGGAATAAACACTTTGATAGTGCGATCAAAGTATACGGTTTTATACAGACTTTTGGAGAAGCGTGTATTTACAAGAAAGTGAGTGGGAGTTCTGTAGCATTTCTAATATTATATGTGGATAACATATTGTTGATTGGAAATGATATAGAATTTCTGGATAGCATAAAGGGATACTCGAATAAAAGTTTTTCAATGAAAGACCTCAGTGAAGCTGCTTACATATTGGAAACAAGATATATAGAGATAGATCAAGATGCTTGATAAGATTTTTCAATGAGTAAATACCTTGACAAGTTTTCGAAAGAGTTCAAAATGGATCAATCAAAGAAGGAGTTCTTGTATATATTACAAGGTTTAAAGTTGAGTAAGACTCAAAGCCCGACCATGACAGAATATAGAAATAGAATGAAAGTCATTCCCTATGCCACAGTCATAGGTTCTATAAAGTATGCTATGCTGTGTACCAGACCTATTGTGTACCTTGCCATGAGTTTGGCAAGGGGGTAAAATAGTGATCTAAGAGTAGATCACTAGGCAGCGGTCAAAATTATCCTTATTAAGGACTAAGTAAATATTTCTCGGTTATGGAAGTGATAAAGAGTTCATCGTAAAGTGTTACGTCGATGCAAGCTTTTACACCGATCCAGATGACTCTGAGTCTCAATCTAGATACATACTGAAACTTGGGGGCAATTAGCTAAAGTAGCTCCATGCATAGCATTATAGACATAGAATATTTGCAAAATACATACGGATCTGAATGTAACAGACCCGTTGACTAAACTTCTCTCACAAGCAAAACATGATCACACCTTAGTACTCTTTGGGTGTTATCACATAGCGATGTGAACTAGCTTATTGACTCTAGTAAACCCTTTGGGTGTTGGTCACATGGCGATGGGAACTACGGGTGTTAATCACATATATATATATATATATATATATATATATATATATATATATATATATATATATATATATGAACTATTGGTGTTAAATCACATGGTGATGTGAACTAGATTATTGACTCTAGTGCAAGTGGGAGACTGGAGGAAATATGCCCTGGAGGCAATAATAAATTTATTATTTATTTCCTTATTTCATGATAAATGTTTATTATTCATGCTAGATTTGTATTAACCGTAAACTTAGTACATGTGTGAATACATAGACAAAACATAGTATCCCTAGTATGCCTCTACTTGACTAGCTTGTTAATCAAAGATGGTTATGTTTCCTAACCATAGACATGTGTTGTCATTTGATGAACGGGATCACATCATTAGGAGAATGATGTGATGGACATGACCCATCTGTTAGCTTAGCATTATGCTAGAAGTTTGTTCGGAGTCCCGGATGAGACCAAAGACATGATGAGGAGTCTCGAAATGGTCGAGACATAAAGATTGATATATTGGACGACTATATTCGGACACCGGAAGTGTTCCGGAGAAGTTTCGGATAAAACCGGAGTGCCGGAGGGTTATCGAAACCCCCGGGGGAACTAATGGGCCTCAATGGGCCTTAGTGGAGAGAGAGGGGCGGTCAGGGCAGGCCGCACGCCCCCTCCCCCTAGAGTCTGAATTGGACTAGAAAGGGGGGAGCGGCTCCCCCTTTCCTTCTCCCTCTCCCTCTCCTTCCTTCCCCCTCTCTACCTTTTGGTAGAAACCTACTAGGACTTGGAGTCCTAGTAGGATTCCCCTCTTGGGGGCGCGCCATGGAGGGATAGCCGGCCTCCCCTCTCCTCCTTTATATACAATGAAGGGGGAACCCCATAGACACACAAGTTGATCAAGTTGATCTTTTAGCCGTGTGCGGTGCCCCACCCCCTCCACGTATTTTCACCTCGGTCATATCGTCGTAGTGCTTAGGCGAAACCCTACACCAGCAACTTCATCATCACCGTCACCACGCCGTCATGCTGACGAAACTCTTCCTCGGCCTCAACTGGATCAAGAGTACGAGGGACGTCATCGAGCTGAACGTGTGCTGAATGCGGAGGTGCCGTGCGTTCGGTACTTGATCGGTTGGATCGCGAAGAAGTTCGACTACATCAACCGTGTTATTGAAACGCTTCCACTTTCGGTCTACGAGGGTACGTTGACACACTCTCCCCTCGCATTATTATGCATCACCTAGATAGATCTTGCGTGATCGTAGGAAAATTTTGAAATTACCGCGTTCCCCAACAGTTAAATGTAGCTTTATTTCAGTAGTTCAATGTATTTTATTTGAGTTGTACCGTGTCGATATGAGTAAAAAAATATTTTTGGAATAAAATGTGGCATTTTCTTGCCGCAATTTTCTTTCCCGCCATAAATTATTTCCGCCATTTTCGTTCCCGCCAATTTTTCCATCTTTCCTTCCCCCTCCCCCACCCGAAAACACTTAATAATACAAACTACTTATCGAACGTCATGCAAGAAGTACAACATCATTTTAAGATAGAACATAATGCCCTATAGTAAGATAATATAAACTAATAATGCAAGTACATCTGAATTAAATGGTAGAACTGAACTTAAAAACCAAAAATACAGCTTAAAAATTACATGAAGGCATCATTGTCATCCTCCGTCGATGCATAACTCTTGCCCTTCAAGGATGAAGAACTCTTGCCCTTGGATGATGCAGAACTATTGCCCTTCAACGATGCAGAACTCTTGCCCTTTGACGATACGGTAGTCTTGGCCTTGGTGCTGGGCATGAAGATATCGTCTTTGTCCTCGCTATCAGCAGTCCATAAAAAAATATGTTTTGCTGCAAACCTCATGTGTGATTCACTCTTATGATGTATCTTCTTCCGTCTTCCATGCAACCTGAGAAGTTCTTTCCGTATCTCCTCAAAGGTCCTGGAAGGCCACCCACACCTAGATAATGCGTGACTCAGCTCATTCATCAGGGTGTCACTACTGATGAGTTCATCCCAAGGAACTATTATATTATCTCTCTTGAAATTGTTGGCTAAACGCAGAAGACATTCGGACATACTAGGGTGAAAACTACGATCAAAAGGATAACGAGACATCTTGACGAGACTAGGAGACTACACTAAAGTGCATACCCACCTTAGTGTGGAGGAGTTTTTATAGGTTCAGAAAAGAAGAATAGGCGGGAACTCACAAGCAAGAAAGTATGGCGGGAGATATAGGCGTGAAAGGGCGGTGTGAGGTATACGCGAGAACTCAAAAGCGGGACAGTATGGCAGGAGATATAGGCGGAAAACATTGTTGTCGACTAGTCCAGTAGCGGCAGGTGCCACGCGGGAACCGAGGGGGTCTTTTTGGTCATTCTGGTCCAGAGGTGATCCGATACAACACACTACTGATGCTGTATTTATTTATCTAATTTAATGTTAGAATTCAAGTGCATTTTTATTTCAGCATACATACATGTTTGTTACATAAATCAGAAAGTCTGATACTGATACGCGTAGATATAATGGGTCGCACAAGTAGATAGATGAATCACCGTAGTCGACGACGGCCACCTGGCCTTTCCTTTGGACCGGAAAGCGACAAGCAATTAGGTGGTCGAGTTACACGAAGACCGTGGCCGTACTCCACTTCGGCTTCCTGTGTCTGCGATACCTACGTAGGTAGTGGTGTCTGGAATCCTTGTTGCCAACCTGATGCGTAATTGTAGGCGTATGATTGTGTCTCCTCGGAGATAAAAGATTAACCAATAACGTCCCCTCCGAAGAATTCTGAAACTAATGTTGTAACCGTATCGCTATGATCATGTGATGCTCCCCTAATGCATGTGTTGAGGCCACGTTGGGTGTCCTCATCATCCCATGTACGATCAGGTATGTCATGCACATATAAACATTGTAAACAGACGGTTAGATCTATCTAATTGTGCTGTCCCTTGCCTGTGCATGCATTAAAATGTAAACATGACTACCTGATCGATCCCTTGCATGTGCTTCTGGCCATTATACGTGGTACTGGTTTATCTCTAGGACACGAGTCTCCTCGGGCATGGAGATCCCTCGCGTGGAGAGATATGGCTGAGATCCCTCACCTTGGGTGTATGTGCCATATCCTGTGTACGCATATGGGTTCGGGGAAAGAGTCTGCTCCGGCATCGAATCCAAGCCCATGCCATGGTCCTGAGATGTCTGTCCCTGACCAAGCTGCAACGAAGAAGAGCGATGGAGTGGCAGAGATGAGTCATGTCGTGATAATATCGTTGTAGTACTCGGACCCTCCCCCACGGCCCATGGCTTGTACGCGCCTCGCTCGGTCTGGACGACGGCGCTGCACTCAGTCTGGCTAACCTCGCTACCGGTATGTTGTACGCTCCAGTGACAACGTCGCCGCCTCTACCGCATCTGAACTTTGTTGCCACATAGTCTTGAAGATGTTTGTGGAATGACTTGCGAGCTGGGCCCCGGGCCTGCATGGCTTCCGCCGCGATCTGCCCTACTTCATTGCAAGTTTCAAGCTGAACAATATTTGCTTGTTATTTAGTTGAAATGATTATGAAATGACGGACCTGAAAAAGTTACATGTGATTACCAGCTGGTCATGATAGTAAGCTGCATGCAGCTCAATCTGTCTCTGCATCTGCTCCTCCTGTGTGAGATTTTTTGGTATCGTAGGTGGTTGACTGGTCAAGCTAGTACGCATGCTGATGCAGTACCACTGCTTGTACGCTTGAGATGTACTTCCGTCGTAAGGTCTGCAAAATTAAATAGTTACATCAACCGTTGTGATGAAAGCAAAGCATCTTCACGCATCGTATGGTCATCGTAATAAAATAATGTAAATAAAGTGTACCTAAGTTGATGCACTATATCTGCTAGCGCTTTATTTTCCCACCAGTGTACTCATTGAATGTTGCATTCCCTCCAATCGTAACAACTCCAACCGCGGCCCATATTGGTTAGCCTGCAAATCATGTAACAAAGTGTGAGTTTAGTAAACTAAAAAAGACACTATCTATTTAGGAAGGTCACATCTTACTTATGGGTTTCCTCTTCGATACATCTTGGAAACTGTCTCATGACACGTTCCGGGTTGTAAGGCTCAACACACCACTGGAACAATAAGTAGCAGTTAGTCAGGCAGAATGTACTATCGCTCAAGATGCCTGCTGTGATGGGTCGTGTATCGAAGACCATCTGTAACTGCTCTTGAGTCCACGGGTTCCATGTGACTAGTGACTCATCAAGTATCTCAAACTGCTGCTGGTATATTGGGTAACAATTTTTCGCAATATTTGGAGACCATTATTTCCGTGCCTTTGTCCACCTGCTGGCCATAGTTACACTGTTGCCCTCGCTATAGTCGTGTGGGCGTATGTGATTTAGTATACGACGTCGTCCTACAGGGAGGTATTCCCAGGACCACAACTGTAGAAAATCGTAGGCGACACAAAGTAACAGAGCTTTTTGTGCGAAAGAAGTTTTTTGTGTGGCATCACACAAGCCTCTATATGTATGACATAGCATAGCAGAACCGAAGCAGTATTTTGGCTGCTCGGGTAAAGATTCATCTACCATATTCTCTACAGTGTTAGATGAGACAAGGGAGAACTACGCCCCCGTGTGAATTTGGAAAGAGAGTCCCGAGGAGCCACAACAAATACGCAAACAGATGTCTTTTCCTCGTCCCCAGAGCGGCAGCCTCAACTCTGGCCGCCTCGTGGAGTGGCGGCGGGGCCCACATGGCCTGGCCCGTTACGTGCCGGCGAGATGCATTGTACAACTCTCGTTTTACCTGGGCGGCCGCCTGCTGGCGTGGCGGCAGGGCCTGCCGCCTCAAGCCGTGGTTGCAGGTGCCACGTGTCGTCTGCCGTGCCTGCCGCCACGGCTAAGGGGGTCATTTTTGTCTATTTCATCCGGAGGGGGTCCTTTTTGGCAATTTTAGTGGGCAGGGCGTCTGTTTCGTCGAAAAAGCGGCTCTTGTGTGTGCCCATTCTTGTGCATCCCTCGACATTATATTTGCCTCCTCGTGTATATGTAACAACCCAGTAAAGTTCAATACAGTTGTGCATTCTGTAAAGAGAGCCTTGCGGTGGTCAGCAATGTGGTTGTGCAACTTGACCATTCGGGTTTAGTTTTCAGAACTGGCGTTGTGCATAAGGTTTTCTCAGATTTATTTTCTTGACGATCAGGTTAATTTGATGCATGATTTTTTTAGCAACGGTTTGATGCGTGGTGGGATAATCCATCAAGATGAAATTCTTCATGAGATGAATTCTCCACGATAAAATTGGACAAGCAAAAGAGGACATTGGCAATAGCCCATGATTTGATGATCTATATCTCACTTTCAGAAATAGTGCTGGCAAATGGTACATTGTTCAAGGCTTAAAGGGAACTACAACAATCTCTTTGCCCTTATGACTAGTTTCTATCAATGTTGTGTAGTATGCTGTTTTTTTGAAGAAAACTTATCACATAGTGCTTTACAAGGCATGTTCTAAAAAAGACTTTTAAATCACAACTTATACAAAACTAATGAAAACACAACATATACTACAAGTTTTTGGACTACTTATCCGAGTAATTTATGTGGTAAAGTCAGGCCATAGAGCTAGATGAGTTTTAGCGACTCAGCCTCCTCCTCCTCCTCTCCTTCAAGAAAGAAAGTTAGGGTTCGTGCCTTTCGTCGGCGCCGGCGCAGGTCCGCCTCGTCTCCGGTGGCCCTAGGGCCATGGAGGCGCGGTGGATCCTGGCAAGGGCCGACGGGAGGGCTTCGTTTTTAGTCGTTTTTTTTCAATTTTGATAGGATTTGTGTCCTACTCAGGAGGGTGAGACGGCGGCGGCTCCCTGAAGATGGAATAAAGGTCTCCCCGCCTAGCCCCTGTTCCGGCGGTGCTTCTAGCATCGTTGGTGGGCGTGTGGAGGTGTGTCTTCGGCAAATCTATCTTTGGTGGATTTGCTCAGATCTCGTCGTTGTTCGTCTACATTCGTGTGTCTTCGGTTCGGATCCTTCCGATCTACGTTATTTTTCATCGGCGGTGGTTGCTGTTCTGGGGTGCTGGTCCTATGGGGCCTTAGCACGACGACTTCCCGACTGTCTACTACAACAAGTTGTGCCCGGCTCCGTCGATGGAAGGGCGATGACGGCGGCGCGCCTTCGGCTCGCTTCGGTGCTTGTAGTCGTCGCTAGGTGGTGTACGAATCTGGATGTAATTTTTATTTCTTGTATTCGTTGTACTGCCATGATTGAAGATGAATAGATTGGAAGTTTTCAAAAAAAAAAGTCAGGCCATGCCCATGAGCTGACGAGTATGATCGAGGAGTTGGATAATTTCGGTGGGTCCCCGTGTGCGGTGGGGGGCGACGCACATCGATTATGTGCTCCATGCTAGTGCATTCACGCCAAACTGGACTTCCGGTCAATAATGCAATTTGCAGATCGAAATTGAGCAAGCTGTTCCTGGTTGTGGTTGGCCCGCTAATCCTTATCTGCCCTGCATGCATGCCGACCTGACCTGCATGCATGCATGTGTCAGCCATCTCGTCAGTCCTTGGCAGTTGGCATAGTAGCATGCTCGTCCTGTACCCAACCCAAGAAGCATGAAACACCACACTGTTCCTTTCAATGGCCTTATCCTCGAGGTTAGACCTGGTTGTCCTTGCAGTCCTCCTCCTAGTTTTAAGCGCGCGTACGTAGCAACACAGCAGACTGCCTCCGCACAGCTCTAATCTTTCTGAAGTTGTGAACCATGGCCGTGCCATGCGTTCGCCTCGCCCTCCTCCTCTGTTTGATTATCCCAGCCACCGTTGCCTCACCTCGGAGCCTACGCAAATCCCCAGCCAGCCCGTCGCGGCCGACCGCCTTCTTCGAGGTGGACCGCCCGCCACGCGCACGCGGCAGCTCCGGCCGCCGGTGCTCCACGCTCCTGCTGTCCGCCTCCTTCGGCTCCACCTTCCACAAGCCCCCCGCCACCGTCGCCTACTCCCCGCCGCGCTGCCTCGTCAAGGCGGGCGGCCGTGCCTCGGCGATCTCCCTCGCGGAGCTCGAGTGGCGTGCCGCCTGCCAGGGAGCCCAGCTCGACAGGATCTTCGGCGTCTGGCTCGGCGGCGCCGAGCTCCTCCGTGGCAGCACCGCCGCGCCGCCGCCCAACGGCATCGTCTGGTCCGTCTCCAAGGACGTCACCAAGTACGCGTCCCTCCTCGCCGCCGCTGGCAACTCCACCTTCGCCGTCTACCTCGGCAACCTCGTCAACACCACGCTCACCGGCGTGTACCATGCCAACGTCACGCTCCACCTCTACCTCCGCCGCACGCCGCCGACGAAGCCGCCGCCCGCCATGGCCCCCGCTGACCTCATCGTCCCGATGGCGCGAGCCCTCCCTCTGAACGGCGGGCTGTGGTTCCCGATGCCGCCGACATCGCGTCCAAGAGCGTCGCGCTGCCATCCAACACCTACCGCGCGGTCCTCGAACTGTACGTCTCGTTCCACGAAGACGACGAGTTATGGTACAAGAACCAGCCCGGGTACCAGAACGGCCCGTTCCGCGAGGTCACCGCTCGCGTCGACGGTCTCCTCGCCGGCTCCGTGTGCCCGTTCCCCGTCATCTACCCCGGCGGCATCTACCCCCTCCTATGGAGGCCCATCGTCCCCATCGGCTCCTTCAACCTCCCGACGTACGACATCGAGCTCACGCCTTTTCTGGGCAAGATGCTGGACGGCAAGGCGCACGAGTTCGCGTTCGCGGTGACCAACACCGTGGGCGTGTGGTACGTCGACGCCAACCTCCACCTCTGGCTGGACCCCGGGGCCACGGCGACCACGGCGGGCCTCGTGAGCTACTTCGCGCCGCCAGCGAACACGACGTCGTCCAAGTCTGCAGACCCCGTCGACACCCACTACCACGCGACGGCGAACCGGCTCGTCTCCGCCATTGGGTGGGTGAAGTCGTCGTACGGGAACATAACGACCAACTCCACACGGACGTTCGCCCTCGAGTACCTCCTCACCTTCGAGACACTGGACCTGACCATCGTTGCGGACACCGGCGTCGTCGCCACGGACGGCGCCCGCGGCGTCCTGTACTCGGCGCAGACGCACGGGTACTTCCCGCTTGGCTGGGTCTATCAACAGAATAGTCTAACTGTCACGCACGGGTTGGAGGAGACGACGGTGGCCGCCGGCTGGTGGTCGTCGGCGCCGCCGTACCAGTCGCTGCGCACCACGCAGAGCAGCCTCGTGGAGGATGAGGAGGGAGGCGGCAAGTCATGGGGCGTCCGGCAGACGTACAGGTACAACGCCACCGACGGGTGCTACTTCAGGAACGTGACCAGCAGCAACTACAACGTCGTGTCGGACCACTCCAGTGAGTTCTGCGTGAAGGGGACGGCATCCGCCGGAGTTGGCGCTGTCACGGCCCCGCTACCAGCGGTGAATCTTCCGTAGATAGTTTTAACGTTTTTCCATACCGACATTTGGCAACTCCGATGAGAAATAAATTGAGTCTCATAAGATTTTTCGTCCGAAATGCAGGGCAATGAGTCGGTTCATGCGATTCACTACTTTTAAAGGAAACAGTGGTATTTTGCTTCCACATGAACACACAAGTCAGAAGTTGTAAACGTCGTGCATACACCTACATAAAGTATAATGCACATAAAAGTGTCAACGTTTATGCTGGCTACCATGTCGAGCTCCTCTCTAAGCAGGCCTTTGTGGGCCTATTGCAAGTCTTCTGCCCTATGGGGCCTACTGGGCCGTACGGGCCTGCATCCTGGCCCAACTAGAGGTTGGGTTTCTAGTCATATGCAGGTTGTGCCGGCCTAGTAGGTGGGATGTTTTTGCTTTATTTTGAAAAAATCAAAAAAAAAACAACGTG